>NC_069503.1:380184047-380286547 GCF_027579735.1 Bombina bombina
ATTTGTGTAAATCTGTGCCATGTAAGACAAAATTTTCTTATGATTTGGTGGGAAAGAATGTTCTTTGGGATTTAGCAAAGCTATATTTAGTACTATCCCCTCTAGCTAAACACATAAATTCATCATGCTTTCGCCCTGTTGTGCCGCAGCTCACGTGCTGAAATACAGCAGGAATCAAAAGTCAGTCATGATTAATCTATGCATAAACTAATAATATTTAGTACCATTTGCTAAATTAACCAAAACAGAGAATGATTTCACAAAACAGGGACTGAAATTAACGTTTAACTTGTGCCTAATTAATAATGCTGCTTATTATATAGGTTTATGGTTTGGTTTATTACTAAGGCAAGAATGCTGTTTATGTGCTGACAAGGCTTTGAACAACATTTGTGTTAACTTACATTTGTTATTGGCACAGCAATTACATAGTATAATGAACAGCTAATACATAAAGGCATCTGGAACACAAGTATATGTGAAAATGAGAGACTTAAAGGGACAGTCTACACCTTAGTCATCTTAAAGTCTTACCTTAAATTAAGCTGCAAATAGCCTCCTGCACCTTTTCTATATGATGCAGCAGGAATGGTAAAACAAGTTATTTTAAAATGAATATTGTTTCTGGACACTTTAAAGTGTCAGTAAACCTCAAAAATAATGTTAGCGCAAACTTTATAAAACATAATATTCCCTTTCAATTTTTTAAAACAACGGCTGTTTTACAGACCCGCTCTCTGTGCTCTTCTGAGCGGGTCTGTTTTTTTCACACAGCGCATCGGGCCAGCTGTATAGTCATAACACTAAGTGCAGCTGTATAGTCATAACACTAAGTGCAGCACGCTCCTGCTCTGTCTGACAGCAGGAGCGAGCTGCACTGTGTATAATGGCGCGGTCGGGCCGGGCTGTGACTATACAGCTGGCCCGATGCTCTGTGTGAAAAAAAAACAGACCCGCTCAGAAGAGCACAGAGAGCTGGTCTGTAAAACAGCCGTTGTTTTAAAAATTTGAAAGGGAATATTATGTTTTATAAAGTTTGCGCTAATATGTTATATAATTCTGCACTATGTGCAGAATTATATAACAAAAGTCCGAGAGGGGAACAGCACCTGGGAGTGTGGAGTGTGCACGGTAGACCAAGGGCGCTGCCAAGCCCCAGACACATAGAAAAGATAAGCAAGGTCTCCAGCACTTTGTCAAACCAACTTTATTCAGACACAAATAGCGACGTTTCGGTGTCACAGCACCTTATTCATGCTTGATATCAAGCATGAATAAGGTGCTGTGACACCGAAACGTCGCTATTTGTGTCTGAATAAAGTTGGTTTGACAAAGTGCTGGAGACCTTGCTTATCTTTTCTATGCAGAATTATATAACATTACTTTTGAGGTTTACTGCCCCTTTAAAATGGCTGCCAAGCTCCGCCCACTGATGACGTCACAATCTGGTCTGCATATGGCATTATGTAGAAAAGGTGCAGAAGGCTATTTGCAGTTTAGTCTAAGGTAAGATTTTAAGATGACTAAGGTGTAGACTGTCCCTTTAATCTGGCAATGTACACTGCTATAATGAGTGGGAATCTGCAAATATAAATATATATAGTTAGAGATAAACTGTAATATGTACTCTTATTTCTGAATGACAAAAATATTTGAAAGCACTGCAAGTCTATAATGTTATCATAAAACAGATATGTAATTATCACAGTAATTTATCTGTATATACCAGATCTGTATTAAATTAGATTTATTAGTACTAACTAATATAATTAGTTTATGATTAATATTTCTAAAATGCAATACAGTGGTTTGCAAGCTATTTAAACATTAACTGCATAAAGTAACATTTTTTTTATAGTATACATCATTTTTAAGAGAAATACAACATAGCTACTATACAACGGTGTAAACTCTCATGTACCATTACCCTTCAATACAATTAATCATGTGTATGCTGGTATATTTATAAAAACTGTACTGTACATCTGTAGAATGGAAAACTGCAGTCTCCAGATCAACGTTTTGTTGCAAAAAGCTATATTTTAACAATGAGATGTTGGTATAATGTTCACCTGGACAAAATACGTCTACTGTGTCGTGGTTAAATTTATATATATTGTAATAATCATTTACGGTACTTTTCCATCAACACTCCGCTACTCTGTTAATGAATACATAATGCCAACAGATGGTGCTATAGAGTTTTGGTCCATTTATAGAAAAGTACCATTATTTTCAGAAGCATAACTTTCCTCTTGCGTTATTGAATCCCTTTTCCCTTTTCCTGCTCTTACGCTTGTCACACTTAGTGGGGCGTGTCCACCAACCCTCTAGCATCCACAACAAGTGAAGCTTGGGGAGTGAAGTTTACAAGGGGCGGACCAAAACTCTATAGCGCCATCTGCTGGCCTTCTGATTTCACCATGAGTGGCGGGTCGTTAATGGAAAATAACCTAATTGACTTATGTAAAATGGAACAAAGCTACATAAGTGTATGGCTTTTCAATTGAGATTTTTTTTTCTCATTTTAATCCTTCTCTTGCTAGTGCAAGCATGAGATTAGATCAAATTTAAAGTATGTATAATGTAACTGCATATTTCTTCCATAAGTTGCATACATTAGCAGATAAACCTGATCAATATATATGTAAGGCAATCAAGATTTTTATATCATGCTTTCATTTGTGCTCTGAATTACAGCCTGCATAAATGACTAGTAGTTGTTTTTTAGACTTCCTGATAACCAGTGATAATAAAAGTACTCCATACATTTATTATCAGGTATGAAACTAGCTGCTAGTTTACAAAGATTCTTTCAAAATAGAAACAAATAAAGAGAACAATTAAAGATCTAACGGACTAACAATAGTAAAGTCTGAATCCTTGCTGTGGTTGCTGCTGTCATCATCTGGGCTGGAACTAAGGTTACTGGACGACATAGTTCTGCCACCCATTAGTGGGTCAGTGAAGACCAATGAAGGACGGCTTGGAGCTGTATTGGTCTCTGCTGCACTTTTGTGTTCATGCAAAGATTCCATCAGCACTGGGCCAGCTTCACCTTCCTCGGAGATCAAAATATAATCATCTGAGTGTCTGCTGTCCGTATTTCCAGGGCTATCAGCTGCAGTCTAATAAAAGAGATATGAATTGACATAAAGCTTAAATATATTCAGATATCTGCAAAACTTAGCACACGTTTTTTGTATGGATAACAAATAAAACCTACCAGAAGGGTATGAATATCTGCAAATCATGTAGAAACATATATTTTGATATGAACCATGTCCAAAAACACTGACCAAAATCATCTCTTAACTGTACATGAAGCTCACATTTTTTTCTCTCTCATGATTCAGGAGCGTGCCCTTTATGGCAGCAGTATTACAACAATGCTTTTAACAATATTATTTGCAAGAGCATGCAGCAGTAAACGTAGCATATAGTGCTTCAGACATGTGCATGCTGCCTACCTAGGTATGCACTTCAATAACCAAAACCATGAGAACAATGCAAATTTGATAATAAAGAAAATTGGAAACTTATTTTAAAATTGTGTGCTCTACCTGAATTATTAAAGAACAATGTGTGGTTTCACATCCCTTTAACAGAGACTCAGGTGAAACATGAGAGGATTCATATGGTAATGTACACTACATATTGTAAACCCTTTATCCAAACTGCTTGGGACTGGAAAAGGTTTTGATTTTGGAATTGTTTTGATTTTAAAACTTTGGCTAATTTGCATATGTAAAATGGAACAGCTTGGAGAGGGGATGGGACCTAGGGAACCACCTATCCAGTATTTTACTGACACGGCTGGTATTTTTAAGGCTCAGGTCAAAGTTGAAAATGAAGAATAAATATAGAAATAAAGATTATATAATGGGGAAACTTCTTCTAATTGTGCTATAATCTAATTGTAAAGCAATGGTTATTTAATTCCAGTCCTGGCAGTTTTAGTTCCTATGTTATGCTGTATAATTATTTATGCAAATGTATGCAAATGAACACAGACATTATCCCCCCCCCCCAGAAATGTGGCGACCCTAATGGGACCAAATGTAAACAATAATATCATATGTCATTTACACAATATTTACATGTAATAATACAGCTTATACATGCAACCTAAAGGTAGTACTTTTGTATACATAGTACCATTAGTAACATAGTACAGTGCTGTAATCAGAAAGGTAATAGTTATTGTTTTAAATAAATACAGACTAGTATTTGCTTTTTGGAACAGAAAAACCGAACCAAAGACACAGGCAGAGAAGATTGTTACTTAAGGGAAAAAATTATAATTTTTTAATAATTTTATTTAAAAAAAATATGAATGAAAAAGTCTGGATTTCTGAATATTTCTGGATTTTAGAATTCCGGATTTGGGAAATTGTACCTATGTAAAACAAAGTGCATTGGTGAAATGAGTCATGTTTGTCATGATGACGTTAATTTTTTGGTCCAACGTGTAAAAAAAATACATTTGATTAAAGATAATATTATGAGACAATGCTTTTCATGGCATCATCATATATTCAAATCAATGCACACTATGAAATATGTTTTGAATTTGGCAGATCTGCTACAGTTTACTGATAGTAAATATGATGATTAAAGGGACAGTAAACACAAAATATCATCTTTCATGGGTCAGATAGAGCATACAATTTTAAACAACTTTCCAATTTACATGTTTTCAATTTTGCATTGCTCTCCTGGTATCCTTTGTTGAAAGAGCAGCAAAGCACTACTAGCTGAACACATCAAATAAGCTGATGACAAGAGGCATAGATATGCATCAATCAATCAGCAGTTAGCTCCCAGAAGTCCTTTTGTTGCTCGTGAGCCTACCTAAGTATTCTTGCCAGCAAGGATAATAAAGCAAATTAGATAACAGAAGTACTTTGGAAAGTTGTTGAAAAGTATATGCTCTTTGTGAATCATAAAAGAAAAGTTTTGGGATTCATATTGCTTTATTAGCTGTAGTTAGATGTTTCCCTATGAAAAAACAGACAAAGGATTAAACTATTAACCCCTTGGCTACCATGAAAGGTTGCAAACCCAATATATGGCAATGCACTTGGGTCTTCTCTGGCAGTAAATGGTTTAAAATATTGCAGTCACCAAAATGTTTAAAAAGTGACAATAAAAAGTGTGCTTTCTAGGTTTTTATGGCAGAAATATTTATAATTCAGTGGTTTGCTGACAATCACATGTCATATTTGTCTTTATAAATCTAGGTAGAACAGAAATCTTTCCTCCAAGGTTATTTTGGAAACTGAAAGCATTTTGATGTTTATTATTCATAAAATATGTCCGTGTCAGAGAAGCTTTCACAAATTGCTGCCATCAATATGTTTGATTACATGTTTTCAAAATTAGCATCTGATGTAAGAAAAGACAGATGATATAAAGAATTAAGCACATAAATACCACAAGGTCCTGGACGCAATGTATTATGTGCAGACTTGAAGAATAGTATCATTTAAGCTTCAATAGCACTAAAAGAAACGGCAAACTGAATATAAGCTGCAAACTTCTATTACCTATTCTGTGGTAAGATGAAGTGTGAGCACTGGCAAACATTGCATGTCATATAATTCCACCATTTATTATTGTACTTTCTCTCTTTCTATGCGGCTCCCTCATTTGAAGGCTAGGGAAGTAGTCCTGGTATTAGCTAGGATATAAGCCGAGATATAAACTTTATATATTTTGGATTTCATTTCTCATTTTGGCTTGTCTAGATTATACAAGCTATTCAAATAATCGGTGGGTATGAACACAAAACTATATATTTATTTAAACATTGCAGAATTCAATAGACTCACAAAGTTTGTTGTCCGTGCTTGTCAAATATTTAACTTGTCATGAGAAAATAAAGTATTACAGGCCTTTCATACTGCTGCTTGAAGCACCTCCTTCCCTTGCCGAGGACATTTAAACTGCTCCTGGGCTGCTCTGGTACTGAACCCCCTTTAAATTGAATAGCAATGGAAACACATTGCACTAACCAGGTTGAAATTGTAATATGTGTTGGGGAAAGACCATGACAATATCCTTGTGGAATCACACACAAATAGTTTCCTCCTTTCTTAAATGGACATGAAACCCACATTTTTTCTTTTAAGATTCTGGCAGAACATGTGATTTTAAACACGTTTCCAATTTAACTTCATGAAGTACAAACTACATTTCTTTAAATTTGGTTCAAAATATGCTTTTAGAAGTGCATCAAATATAAGAGTTACGTTCCAAAATGGTGTAACTGAGATTTTGGAAGGACAGCTATAAGACAATGCCAGAAAAAAAGCACAATCAGATGCTCCTGTGCCTATGCCTATTTACTCCTGAAATGCCCAATATGGCTGGAACTTGTACTTTAAAAGCTTCTTTTTAGCCCAGTAATGCTTTTCACAGAGTAGAAATTTCCTGTAGTATATCAGTCTGATCTCGCCTATTATGGTCAGTCCAGCGAAGAAATACCAGGTAATTCTTCTCTAAACAAGGAACTCAGCAACCCCAGATGATTGTTTTGGCCTTTGTTGGCCCTCGTCAGTGAGGTGCAGCCATATTCCTCTACTGAGCAAGGAGTCCACATCTGGTTGCCCTTTTATCCCTTATGGAGACATAATACACACAGTGAGAAGCGCACTCTCAGGAGCGAACAACCAGTCCAATAACTTGTTAGCTTGTTCTATTGTGATTTACCAACAGGCTGCAGCTTCTTTTTAGCCCAGTAATGCTTTTCACAGAGTAGAACTCTCCTGTAGTAGATCAGTCTAATCCCGCTTATTACAGTCAGTTTAGCACCAAAATACCAGGCAATTCCTCTCTGAACAAGGAACACGGCAACTCCAGACAATAATTTTGGCCTTTGTTGGGCCTAGTCAGTGAGGTGCAGCCTTATTCCTCTAAGCACACTGAGCAAGGAGTCCACGTCTGGTTGCCTCTTTTTCTCTTAGGTAGACATAATAGAGAGAAGCGCACTCACAGGAACGAACAACCAGCTCAATAACTTGTTTGCTTGTTCTATGGCGGGTGCAGCTTCTTTTTAGCCAAGTAATGCTTTTCACTGAGTAAAACTTTCCTGTAGTATATATGTATATTGTCCTGATATCATGAACATTTGTAAACTTGTATTACAATGCTAGGTTTGACTTTAATATTGAAGATAGATGGCTAGCCTTCTAGACCAAGAGTCTTTATAATATTTTGAATAAAAAACTAGTAACAGGATAAAAGGTGCTTCTGTATCCATAGTTTCACATTCTGAACAAGAATCCTCAGTATTGCAAACAGTAAAGGGACTGGTATCATTTTATATATTAGCATGCTGTGACATGTGCACAATATGCTCCAAACATCTGACCATTACATACAGAATAGAAGAAGTAATACTGGGCTCAGGGCTACAATAAAGAAGACTATTGTAGCTTTCCCCCTATCTAATAAGAAGGCCATTACCTCAAGGCTGTAGTTTATATAGAGCAATTATTTTTTCAAATTGTTGGCATATAGTGGATATCAGCACCTGTACTGCGGCCCTCTCAGTACAAGAGATTCTAAATTCTAAGTCCATGCACACAGTTACCTGGTTGTGCCTAAAGGAGAACCACCAGGCTGGGGAAACAACCAAGAAGAACCCCCCAGCCAGTCCTAGGATACAGATACTTTATTGGAAACCAACCATCATGTAGAGAAGTACATTTCAAAATGGAGAAAATACGTCCTGAACTATTGCAAACACACAGATTCAAAGCAAAATGGAAGCGTTTGTTGCAGTATTTGGCCAAATGACGCAGGATCACATAAAGATCTCTTCCTCATTGGGTCCCTAACTTACAGCCATACAATTCATGTTTGCCCCCAACAAACTGATATATAAACAAGGGTGATACAGGCCTTTTGAAATTTCTCTAGACACTTACAAAACACAGAAATAGACTGCACTCAAACTGGACCGGGTACACATTCCATACCACTGCAAAACTTACAGCCCTGGGTACTCAACAGCACTCACAGACAGCTGTACAGCTTTCAGTGAATCAGTCAGTTAATTCTAGACCAGTCTGGGTGCAAAGACCATAGGGAAAATATATATATGCACACAGTAGGGTCCAAAAGTCCACTGTCACCTTATAGTACTCATGAAGATGATGATTATGGTAATAATAATTTTGATTATACATTTAAAATGACCAAAATCAGAAAGAAATACAACTTGAATTTTATGTTTTCATTTTTTCTTCAGGCAATGAAACTGTTATTATTTCTAACAGATTCTGTAACGATTATTGGTTTTACGCCAAAAGCATAAACATGGCTGTAGTCCAGGATTAAATCAAAGATTTTAACCAAAAGATCAGCGCATATACACTTCTTAAAATAAACACAAAAATCTGATGTGGTTAAAAAAAAAAAACAACAAAAAACACAGAGTATGTTTTTCAGAGGTCAGCTTGTCTAGCATTTAAAATATTCACAGTGACATAAAGCATGTTTTCCCCCACTTTCCCTGCTGCTGACTAAATGAATAATGACATAACTATATTTCCAGTAGCTCTGATAATGACCTCAGACACAATGCCATATGTCTTCAATTGACATAGTTCTCTTCTTAAAAATCAAATGTAAAACAAAACATATTAATAATAAAAAAGACACATTATTTAAAAGAGATAAAAGAAACATTCTGCAGAGATCCCTTGCAGATGCCTTGCTTTTCCTCAAATCTAAGTTTTTTGTCAGAAATATTTAACACAAATAATACAGAATTTAAAGGGACAGTAAACATGATATTTACCTGCAATGCTCTAATATACATTTTGTACCTGCCCCTTGGGTGCCTTCTTAGATTAAGTAACACTCACAAAAGCAGGAATGGAGACAGCACTTGTTATAGAAGCACAAGGAGGAGACTTACAAGTCTCAAATAGCCACATATAAAACAAAAGTCCTCCATGTTTCAAGCCTATCTCAGCCCTTCATCATGCATGAGTTAGGCCCAAAAAAAGGGCAATTTTATGTGAGGAGCTGGGGGACCTTTGTTTTAAATGTGATTTATCCCCTTTGACAAACTTTCACCTAGATTACGAGTTTTGCGTTAGAGGCTATGCGGTGCTAACGAGCAGTTTATGCTCACTTACAGACAGTGCTGGTATTACGGGTTTTTACAACCCAGACAAGAAGTGAGCGTTGAGCAAAATTTTGTTCCTTACCGCACTCCAATACCAGCGCTGCTTACGTTAGCGGTGAGCTGGTGTAACGTGCTTGTGCACGATTTCCCCATAGAAATCAACAGGGAGAGCCGGCTGAAAAAAAGTCTAACACCTGCCAAAAAGCAGCCCCATTGATTCCTATGGGGAAATACATTTTATGTCTACACCTAACACCCTAACATGAACCCCGAGCCTAAACACCCTAATCTTACACTTATTAACCCCTAATATGCCGCCCCCGACATCGTCGCAACCTACATTATATTATTAACCCCTAATCTGCTGCTCCGGACACCGTCGCCACCTACATTACACTTATAAACCCCTAATCTGCTGCCCTCAAAATTGCCGACACCTACATTTTATTTATTAACCCCTAATCTGCCGCCCCCAACGTCGCCACCACCTACCTACATTTATTAACCCCTAATTTGCTGCCCCCAACGTCGCCGCCACTATAAGAAACATATTAACCCCTAAACCGCCGCACTCCCGCCTCGCAAACATTAGTGAAATATTAACCCCTAATCTGCCGGCCCTAACATCAACGCCACTTACCTACATTTATTAACACCTAATCTGCCGACCCTAACGTTGCCGCAACTATATTAAAGTTATTAACCCCTAAACCTAAGTCTAACCTTAAACCTAACACCCCCTAACTTAAATATAATAAATAGAAATCTAAATAAAATTACTATAATTAACTAAATTATTCCTATTTAAAACTAAATACTTACCTGTAAAATAAACCCTAAGATAGCTACAATATAACTAAAAGTTACATTGTATCTAGCTTAGGGTTTATTTTTATTTTACAGGCAAGTTTGTATTTATTTTAACTAGGTAGAATAGTTATTAAATAGTTATTAACTATTTAATAACCACCTAGCTAAAATAAATACAAAAGTACCTGTAAAATAAAACCTAACCTAAGTTACAATTACACCTAACACTACACTACAATTAAATTATTTTCCTAAATTAAATACAATTAAATTAAATTAAAAGTACAAAAAACAACAACAATAAATTACAGAAAATAAAAAACAAATTACAAGATTTTTAAACTAATTACACCTAATCTAAGCCCCCTAACAAAATAAAAAAGCCCCCCTATCAAAATAAAAAAAGCTCTACCGTACACTAAATTACAAATAGCCCTTAAAAGGACCTTTTGCGGGGCATTACCCCAAAGTAATCAGCTCTTTTACCTCTAAAAAAAAAGTACAACCCCCCCAATATTAAAACCCACCAGCCACACAACCAACCCTACTCTAAAACCCACCCAATACCCCCTTAAAAAAACCTAACACTAACCCCTTGAAGATCACCTTACCGGGAGTCATCCAACAGGGCTGAAGTCCTCAACGAAGCCGGGAGAAGTCTTCATCCAAGCCGGGCGAAGTGGTCCTCCAGACGGGCAGAAGTCTTCATCCAGACGGCATCTTCTATCTTCATCCATCCAGCGCGGGTCCATCTTCAAGCCATCCAACGCGGAGCATCCTCTTCTGACGATGGCTAACACAGAATGAAGGTACATTTAAATGACGTCATCCAAGAATTCTATCAGCCAATCGGAATTAAGGTAGAAAAAATCCTGTTGGCTGATGCAATCAGCCAATAGGATTGAGCTTGCATTCTATTGGCTGATTGGAACAGCCAATAGAATGCAAGCTCAATCCTATTGGCTGATTGGATCAGCCAATAAGATTTAACTTCAATCCTATTGGCTGATTGCATCAGCCAATAGGATTTTTTCTACCTTAATTCCGATTGGCTGATAGAAATCTATCAGCCAATCGGAATTGAAGGGACGCCATCTTGGATGACGTCACTTAAAGGTATCTTCATTCTGTGTTAGTTGTCATCAGAAGAGGATGCTCCACATCGGATGTCAAACATTTCATTTATGAATTCCTTTTAAATGTATTGTAATATAGTTGTAATAAAGCTAAATTAACACAATAACATTAATATTTCTGTGCTCCACTGGTAATCTAGCCCTTTGTGTTTAACTCATGAATATCAGCTACTGAGCACAACATGACAAGAGAGCCAATAAGGAACTGTAGCCAAAAACCACCATCTGTTTTTACCTGGGATCTGCAATGCTAAGCAGAGTTTTACCTGTGTGTTTTACCCTTTTGTGGGGTATAAATACATAGGGCTAGCTTACAAGTGAAGCGCAAAAACATAATTTATGCTTACCTGATAAATTCCTTTCTTCTGTTGTGTGATCAGTCCACGGGTCATCATTACTTCTGGGATATAACTCCTCCCCAACAGGAAATGCAAGAGGATTCACCCAGCAGAGCTGCATATAGCTCCTCCCCTCTACGTCAGTCCCAGTCATTCGACCAAGAATCAACGAGAAAGGAGTAACCAAGGGTGAAGTGGTGACTGGAGTATAATTTAAAAGATATTTACCTGCCTTAAAACAGGGCGGGCCGTGGACTGATCACACAACAGAAGAAAGGAATTTATCAGGTAAGCATAAATTATGTTTTCTTCTGTTATGTGTGATCAGTCCACGGGTCATCATTACTTCTGGGATACCAATACCAAAGCAAAAGTACACGGATGACGGGAGGGATAGGCAGGCTCATTATACAGAAGGAACCACTGCCTGAAGAACCTTTCTCCCAAAAATAGCCTCCGAAGAAGCAAAAGTGTCAAATTTGTAAAATTTGGAAAAAGTATGAAGCGAAGACCAAGTTGCAGCCTTGCAAATCTGTTCAACAGAGGCCTCATTCTTAAAGGCCCAAGTGGAAGCCACAGCTCTAGTGGAGTGAGCTGTAATTCTTTCAGGAGGCTGCTGTCCAGCAGTCTCATAGGCTAAACGTATTATGCTACGAAGCCAAAAAGAGAGAGAGGTAGCAGAAGCTTTTTGACCTCTCCTCTGTCCAGAATAAACGACAAACCGGGAAGAAGTTTGGCGAAAATCTTTAGTTGCCTGCAAGTAGAACTTGAGGGCACGAACTACATCCAGATTGTGTAGAAGACGTTCCTTCTTTGAAGAAGGATTTGGACACAAGGATGGAACAACAATCTCTTGATTGATATTCCTGTTAGTGACTACCTTAGGTAAGAACCCAGGTTTAGTACGCAGAACTACCTTGTCTGAGTGAAAAATCAGATAAGGAGAATCACAATGTAAAGCTGATAACTCAGAGACTCTTCGAGCCGAGGAAATAGCCATTAAAAACAGAACTTTCCAAGATAACAATTTTATATCAATGGAATGAAGGGGTTCAAACGGAACACCCTGTAAAACGTTAAGAACTAAGTTTAAACTCCATGGCGGAGCAACAGCTTTAAACACAGGCTTGATCCTAGCTAAAGCCTGACAAAAGGCCTGGACGTCTGGATTTTCTGACAGACGCCTGTGTAACAAGATGGACAGAGCTGAAATCTGTCCCTTTAATGAACTAGCTGATAAACCCTTTTCTAAACCTTCTTGTAGAAAGGACAATATCCTAGGGATCCTAACCTTACTCCAGGAGTAACGTTTGGATTCGCACCAGTATAGGTATTTACGCCATATTTTATGGTAAATCTTTCTGGTAACAGGCTTCCTAGCCTGTATCAGGGTATCAATAACCGACTCAGAAAAACCACGTTTTGATAAAATCAAGCGTTCAATTTCCAAGCAGTCAGCTTCAGAGAAGTTAGATTTTGATGTTTGAATGGACCCTGTATCAGAAGGTCCTGTCTTAGAGGTAGAGACCAAGGCGGACAGGATGACATGTCCACTAGATCTGCATACCAAGTCCTGCGTGGCCATGCAGGCGCTATTAGAATCACTGATGCTCTCTCCTGTTTGATTTTGGCAATCAATCGAGGAAGCAGCGGGAAGGGTGGAAACACATAAGCCATCCCGAAGTTCCAAGGTGCTGTCAAAGCATCTATCAGAACCGCTCCCGGATCCCTGGATCTGGACCCGTAGTGAGGAAGTTTGGCGTTCTGGCGAGACGCCATGAGATCTATCTCTGGTTTGCCCCAACGTCGAAGTATTTGGGCAAAGACCTCCGGATGAAGTTCCCACTCCCCCGGATGAAAAGTCTGGCGACTCAAAAAATCCGCCTCCCAGTTCTCCACTCCCGGGATGTGGATTGCTGACAGGTGGCAAGAGTGAGACTCTGCCCAGCGAATTATCTTTGATACTTCCATCATTGCTAGGGAGCTTCTTGTCCCTCCCTGATGGTTGATGTAAGCTACAGTCGTGATGTTGTCCGACTGAAACCTGATGAACCCCCGAGTTGTTAATTGGGGCCAAGCCAGAAGGGCATTGAGAACTGCTCTCAATTCCAGAATGTTTATTGGAAGGAGACTCTCCTCCTGATTCCATAGTCCCTGAGCCTTCAGAGAATTCCAGACAGCGCCCCAACCTAGTAGGCTGGCGTCTGTTGTTACAATTGTCCAGTCTGGCCTGCTGAATGGCATCCCCCTGGACAGGTGTGGCCGATAAAGCCACCATAGAAGAGAATTTCTGGTCTCTTGATTCAGATTCAGAGTAGGGGACAAATCTGAGTAATCCCCATTCCACTGACTTAGCATGCACAATTGCAGCGGTCTGAGGTGTAGGCGTGCAAAAGGTACTATGTCCATTGCCGCTACCATTAAGCCGATCACCTCCATGCATTGAGCTACTGACGGGTGTTGAATGGAATGAAGGACACGGCATGCATTTAGAAGCTTTGTTAACCTGTCTTCTGTCAGGTAAATCTTCATTTCTACAGAATCTATAAGAGTCCCCAAGAATGGAACTCTTGTGAGAGGAAAAAGAGAACTCTTCTTTTCGTTCACTTTCCATCCATGCGACCTTAGAAATGCCAGAACTAACTCTGTATGAGACTTGGCAGTTTGAAAGCTTGAAGCTTGTATTAGAATGTCGTCTAGATACGGAGCTACCGAAATCCCTCGCGGTCTTAGTACCGCCAGAAGGGCACCCAGAACCTTTGTGAAGATTCTTGGAGCCGTAGCCAATCCGAATGGAAGAGCTACAAACTGGTAGTGCCTGTCTAAGAAGGCAAACCTTAGGTACCGGTGATGATCTTTGTGAATCGGTATGTGAAGGTAAGCATCTTTTAAATCCACTGTGGTCATGTACTGACCCTTTTGGATCATGGGTAAGATTGTCCGAATAGTTTCCATTTTGAACGATGGAACTCTTAGGAATTTGTTTAGAATCTTTAAATCTAAGATTGGCCTGAAAGTTCCCTCTTTTTTGGGAACCACAAACAGGTTTGAGTAGAACCCTTGTCCTTGTTCCGACCGCGGAACCGGATGGATCACTCCCATTAATAACAGATCTTGTACACAGCGTAGAAACGCTTCTTTCTTTATCTGGTTTGTTGACAACCTTGACAGATGAAATCTCCCTCTTGGGGGAGATAATTTGAAGTCTAGAAGGTATCCCTGAGATATGATCTCTAGCGCCCAGGGATCCTGAACATCTCTTGCCCAGGCCTGGGCGAAGAGAGAAAGTCTGCCCCCCACTAGATCCGGTCCCGGATCGAGGGCTCTCGGTTCATGCTGTCTTTGGGGCAGCAGCAGGTTTCCTGGCCTGCTTGCCCTTGTTCCAGGACTGGTTAGGTTTCCAGCCTTGCCTGTAACGAGCAACAGCTCCCTCCTGTTTTGGTGCAGTGGAGGTTGATGCTGCTCCTGTTTTGAAATTCCGAAAGGGACGAAAATTAGACTGTCTAGCCTTAGCTTTGGCTTTGTCTTGAGGTAGGGCGTGGCCCTTACCTCCTGTAATGTCAGCGATAATTTCTTTCAAACCGGGCCCAAATAAAGACTGCCCCTTGAAAGGTATATTAAGTAATTTGGACTTAGAAGTAACATCAGCTGACCAGGATTTTAGCCACAGCGCCCTACGTGCCTGGATGGCGAATCCTGAGTTCTTAGCCGTAAGTTTGGTTAAATGTACTACGGCCTCCGAAATGAATGAATTAGCTAGTTTAAGGACTCTAAGCCTGTCCGTAATGTCGTCTAGCGTAGATGAACTAAGGTTCTCTTCCAGAGACTCAATCCAAAATGCTGCCGCAGCCGTAATCGGCGCGATACATGCAAGGGGTTGCAATATAAAACCTTGTTGAACAAACATTTTCTTAAGGTAACCCTCTAATTTTTTATCCATTGGATCTGAAAAAGCACAGCTATCCTCCACCGGGATAGTGGTACGCTTAGCTAAAGTAGAAACTGCTCCCTCCACCTTAGGGACCGTTTGCCATAAGTCCCGAGTGGTGGCGTCTATTGGAAACATCTTTCTAAATATTGGAGGGGGTGAGAACGGCACACCGGGTCTATCCCACTCCTTAGTAACAATTTCAGTTAGTCTCTTAGGTATAGGAAAAACGTCAGTACTCGCCGGTACCGCAAAGTATTTATCCAACCTACACAATTTCTCTGGTATTGCAACGGTGTTACAATCATTGAGAGCTGCTAAAACCTCCCCTAGTAATACACGGAGGTTCTCCAATTTAAATTTAAAATTTGAAATATCTGAATCCAATCTGTTTGGATCAGAACCGTCACCCACAGAATGAAGCTCTCCGTCCTCATGCTCTGCAAGCTGTGACGCAGTATCAGACATGACCCTAGTATTGTCAGCGCACTCTGTTCTCACCCCAGAGTGATCACGCTTGCCTCTTAGTTCTGGTAATTTAGACAAAACTTCAGTCATAACAGTAGCCATATCTTGTAATGTTATCTGTAATGGCCGCCCAGATGTACTAGGCGCCATAATATCACGCACCTCCCGGGCGGGAGATGCAGGTACTGCCGCGTGAGGCGAGTTAGTCGGCATAACTCTCCCCTCGCTGTTTGGTGAAATTTGTTCAAATTGTACAGATTGACTTTTATTTAAAGTAGCATCAATACAGTTAGTACATAAATTTCTATTGGGCTCCACCTTGGCATTGGAACAAATGACACAGATATCTTCCTCTGAGTCAGACATGTTTAACACACTAGCAATAAACTTGCAACTTGGTTATAATCTTTTTTAGCAAAAACGTACTGTGCCTCAAAGAGGTACTAAACGATTAAATGACAGTTGAAATAATGAACTGAAAAACAGTTATAGCATCAAACTTTAAAACAACACAACTTTTAGTAAAGGTTTGTTCCCATTAGTAAAATAACAATAATTAAATTTGACATAAAAAATTACAGAGCAACGTTTTTATTCACAGTCAATATAAAATTCTCACAGCTCTGCTGAGAGAATCTACCTCCCTCCAAAGAAGTTTGAAGACCCCTGAGATCTGTCAGAGATGAACCGGATCATGCAGGAAATATAAGAGTAGCTGACTGGAAATTTTTGATGCGTAGCAAAGAGCGCCAAAAACGGCCCCTCCCCCTCACACACAGCAGTGAAGAGAAACGAAACTGTCACAATTAAAAGCAAACAACTGCCAAGTGGAATATAATGCCCAAATATTTATTCACTCAGTACCTCAGAAATGTAAACGATTCTACATTCCAGCAAAAACGTTTAACATGATAAATACTTATTAAAAGGATTAGTGACTTTTAACAGAGTAGTTCCGGTGAAATACCATCCCCAGAATACTGAAATGTATACATACATGTCATTATAACGGTATGGCAGGATTTTCTCATCAATTCCATTCAGAAAATAAAAACTGCTACATACCTCAATGCAGATTCATCTGCCCGCTGTCCCCTGATCTGAAGCTTTTACCTCCCTCAGATGGCCGAGAACAGCAATATGATCTTAACTACTCCGGTTAAAATCATAGTAAAAAAACTCTGGTAGATTCTTCCTCAAACTCTGCCAGAGAAGTAATAACACGCTCCGGTGCTATTGTAAAATAACAAACTTTTGATTGAAGTCATAAAAACTAAGTATAATCACCATAGTCCTCTCACACATCCTATCTAGTCGTTGGGTGCAAGAGAATGACTGGGACTGACGTAGAGGGGAGGAGCTATATGCAGCTCTGCTGGGTGAATCCTCTTGCATTTCCTGTTGGGGAGGAGTTATATCCCAGAAGTAATGATGACCCGTGGACTGATCACACATAACAGAAGAAATATCGCTTTTGCAAAAGCGATATTTGTGCTCCACTGAGTAATACAAGAGCGCGCTTCCTTAGGCACCAATGGGAGCCTCGTTCTCATGCCGTGTGACACAGCATGAGAACGTGGCGCAGCAAAGGGGGTAAGTTGCGCATAGATGGCAGAAAATTGTAAATATATATGTATATGCTTTTATATATATATATATATATATATATATATATATATATATATATATATATATATATATATATGGGTTAATATGTTTATATACACATATTAACACATAAATATATATGTATATAAGGTTATACATATATATTTACAGGGAACACACACTTCCAAAAGACTGCAATGTTAAGCCACCAACTTTAGCCCAGACAAACCGCTAAGTGCAGTTACATTATTAAAATATAAAGATGCTACTATCTTTAGTTTTTAATAAAGTATTTTACACTTGATTTTGGGGGCATTAGGTGGACTAAAATTAACCAGAGATCTAATCTTTGGTTAGTTTTATAAGCGCTAATTGCTACTGCGAGCTCACAGTAGCAATAACCAGTCCCTTGTAATGTCTGGTTATATATTGCGCACGCGCATCTAGGCTATAGTGAGGTAGAGCTAGTATGTAAAAATATACATACCGTTAGAAATGTAGATATTTATTAATTATGTAAGATCAAAGAGGCTAACAAAGTTGGGAAGAAAATGTAAAAGTAAATAGTTATTTGTTCACATTCTATTTGTTTTATTTATCTGTATGTTTAACTATTATCTATTCAGAGTTGAAACAATGGTGGAGGCTGTAGCGATTTGCCCCCGCTCTCCCTCTACGGTTATAGTATGTCATAACAGTGAATTTTGGGAAAATGGCTAATGAGGGACAATAGAGTAATGAAATATTAAAATTCCACACGTGAAATTACACACATTACAATGTCTAAAATAAGATGATATATTCCTATAACTCACAGGCACAACAGCTGCAATACCTGCTGATAAGCGATCAATAGCTCTACAGCTGAAGGTTACCTTGCATAGTTTTCCTACTAGAGTCAAGGTATCGGCTTTGTTAAACATTAGGAGAAAAAAATATAACATGGTTGCTATGCTACAATACTTTTTTTCCTCACTTTTGCTTTGCAACTAATAATCTCAGGGACAGGGAATATCAGGCAAGATTATCCTACTCAGTAGCTTTCTGTCACAAAGACAAATGGAAAACTGCAAAAGAGACTTGTTGATCCTTGTAAAATAAAAATATGGCGTTAATTGATTTACAGATACAATTAGTACTGGCACTCTTTAAGTACCTGGTTTTTATCACTTTGTCCCTTGATGAAGTCATTGAAATCTGCTTTTCTCTGCAAGCTAGAGCAATAATGGTCATCAGTGATTGTAATCTCTTCGTTCTCTTCAGCCTCCAGGAGACTCTGGTTGAACCTCAGTGATCCTTTCAAAATGTCCTTTACCTGTTCAGAATAAAAAATAATCAATATATTATACATATAATTCATGTATAAAAACAAAATTGATGCTTACCTGATAAATTTCTTTCTTTTGCGATGTACTGAGTCCACGGTTTCATCCTTACTTGTGGGATATTATCTTTCCTAACAGGAAGTGGCAAAGAGACACCCACAGCAGAGCTGTCTATATAGCTCCCCCCTTAACTCCACCCCCCAGTCATTCAACCGAAGGCCAAGGAAGAAAAAGGAGAAACTATAAGGTGCAGAGGTGACTGACGTTTTCAATAAAAAATACTATCTGTCTTGAATAGACAGGGCGGGCCGTGGACTCGGTACATCGCAAAAGAAAGAAATTTATCAGGTAAGCATAAATGTTGTTTTCTTTTGCAAGATGTACCGAGTCCACGGTTTCATCCTTACTTGTGGGATACCAATACCAAAGCTTTAGGACACGAATGAAGGGAGGGACAAGACAGGAAGGCACCACTGCTTGCAAAACCATTCTCCCAAAAATAGCCTCCGAAGAAGCAAAAGTATCAAATTTGTAAAATTTGGAAAAGGTATGAAGCGAAGACCAAGTCGCAGCCTTACAAATTTTTTCAACAGAAGCATCATTTTTAAAAGCCCATGTGGAAGCCGCCGCTCTAGTAGAGTGAGCTGTAATTCTTTCAGGAGGCTGCTGTCCAGCAGTCTCATAAGCCAAACGGATGATGCTTTTCAGCCAAAAGAAAAGAGAGGTAGCCGTAGCCTTTTGACCTCTACGCTTTCCAGAATAGACAACAAACAAAGAAGATGTTTGACGAAAATCTTTCGTTGCTTGCAAATAAAACTTCAAAACACGAACCACGTCCAAGTTGCGCAACAGATGTTCCTTCTCAGAAGAAAAATAAAAACTAACAGTTTATCACCTCTTTCACTTTACCCTTCCTGCTTAGAGCCGGCAAAGAGAATGACTGGGGGGTGGAGTTAAGGGGGGAGCTATATAGACAGCTCTGCTGTGGGTGCTCTCTTTGCCACTTCCTGTTAGGAAGGATAATATCCCACAAGTAAGGATAAAACCGTGGACTCGGTACATCTTGCAAAAGAAATATATACTTCTGAGGAACTAGGGAAACACTACAGTGAGGTTTAAGTACAAAGTCGGGAAACTGGGGTGCAGTGCATTCAGTGGAATTCAGAACATTGATAGATGCACGAGTTCACTTTAAACTGTTCCTGACTGGCCACAGCAACGAAGATTAGATAAACACCACACAACAAGCTTTTCAATGAGTGTGTTTTGGGATTGCAGACAATCCAGATGTTTAATTATTTTTTTACTAATAATGTATTTCTTTATGCCGATCTGTTACAATGCAACCATTAATGTCATGATTAACAAAACATTTTAATGTCCCTTTAAAACAGTTATTCAGAAAATAAGGTAGCGGTAAAACACACACACACATATATACACACATATATACACACACATATAAATACATATATATCCTATAATATAAAAGGCCAAGTGTGTTTGTCCGAAGCTGTCATGCGCAGTAGAGACAGCACAGGACAAACACACCTGGCCTTACCTGATCTGCTGTTTGCGGGGCACGGTGTGGCGAAAGTGGTCGGACTTGGGCAAGGGCGTGGCCGGACGTGGTGTGGCATGGCAGTGGAGGGGTCAGGTGCCGTCGGCGCAAGAGAGAGGGGAGAGAGATAGAAAGAGAGGGGGAGAGACAAAAAGAGATGGGAACGTGCAAAAGAGAGGGGAAAGAGCAAAAGAGAGGAGGGAGAGAGAGCAAAGTAGAGGGGAAAGAGCAAAAGAGAGGGGAAAGAGAAAGAGCAAAAGAGAGGGGGGAGAGAGAGAGCAAAAGAAGAGGGGGGGAGATGGGGAGAGAGAGGGGGAGAGAGAGCAAAAGAGGGGAGAGAGCAAAAGAGAGAGATGGAGAGAGAGAGCAAAAGAGAGGGGAGAGAGAGAGCAAAAGAGGGGGCGGGGAGAGAGAGCAAACGAGAGGGGGAGAGAGAGAGCAAAAGAGAGGGATGGAGAGAAAGAGCAAAAGATAGGGATGGAGAGAGAGAGAGCAAAAGAGAGGTGAAAGAGACAGAGCAAAAGAGAGGGGGGAGAGAGAGAGCGCAAAAGAGGGGGGGGAGTGAGAGCGCAAAAGAGAGAGGGGAGAGAGAGAGCGCAAAAGAGAGGGGGGAGAGAGAGAGCACAAAAGAAAAGGAGAAAGAACAAAAGAGAGGGGAAAGAGCAAAATAGAGGGAAGAGAGAAAAAGAGAGGGGGGAGAAAGACAATAAGAGGGAGAGAGAGAGCAAAAGAGAGGGAGAGAGAGAGCAAAAGAGAGGGGGGAGAGAGAGTAAAAGAAGAGAGGGGGAGATGGTGAGAGAGGGGGAGACACAGCAAAAGAGAGGGGGGAGAGAGCAATAGAGAGGGGAGAGAGAGCAAAAGAGAGGGATGGAGAGAGAGATCAAAAAAGAGGGATGGAGAGAGAGCAAAAGAGAGGGGAGAGAGCAAAAGAGGGGAGAGAGAGCAAAAGAGGGGAGAGAGAGAGCAAAAGAGGGGAGAGAGAGCACAAAAGAGAGGGGGGAGAGAGAGAGCAAAAGAGAGGGATGGAGAGAAAGAGCAAAAGAGAGGGAAAAGAGACAGAGCAAAAGAGAGGGGGGACAGAGAGCGCAAAAGAGAGGGGAGAGAGAGAGAGCAAAAGAGAGGGGGAGAGAGAGAGCGCAAAAGAGAGGGGGGAGAGAGAGAGAAAAGAGAGGAATGGAGAGAGAGAGCAAAAGAGAGGGGAAAGAGACAGAGCAAGAGAGGGGGGAGAGAGAGAGAAAAGAGAGGGGGGAGAGAGCAAAAGAGAGGGATGGAGAGAGAGAGAGAGAGCAAAAGAGAGGGGAGAGAGAGCAAAAGAGAGGGATGGAGAGAGAGAGAGCAAAAGAGAGGGGAGAGAGAGCAAAAGAGGGGGGGGGAGAGAGAGCAAAAGAGAGGGATGGAGAGAAAGAGCAAAAGAGAGGGATGGAGAGAAAGAACAAAAGATAGGGATGGAGAGAGAGCGCAAAAGAGAGGGGGGAGAGAGAGTGCAAAAGAGAGGGGGGAGAGAGAGAGTGCAAAAGAGAGGGGAAAGAGCAAAAGAGAGAGGAAAGAGCAAAATAGAGGGAAGAGAGAAAAAGAGAGGGGGGAGAGAGAATAAGAGGGAGAAAGAGAGAGAGCAAAAGAGAGGGGGGAGAGAGAGCAAAAGAATAGAGGGGGGAGATGGAGAGAGAGACAGCAAAAGAGAGGGGGGAGAGAGTAATAGAGAGGGGGAGAGAGAGCAAAAGAGAGGGATGGAGAGAGATAAAAAAAGAGGGATGGAGAGAGAGAACAAAAGAGGGGAGAGAGAGAGAGCAAAAGAGGGGAGAGAGAGAGAGCAAAAGAGGGGAGAGAGAGAGCAAAAGAGAGGGGGAGAGAGAAAGCGCAAAAGAGAGGGGGGAGAGAGAGAGCAAAAGAGAGGGATGGAGAGAAAGAGCAAAAGAGAGGGATGGAGAGAGAGAGAGAGCAAAACAGAGGGGAAAGAGACAGAGCAAAAGAGACGGGGGGGAAAGAGCGCAAAAGAGAGGGGGGAGAGAGAGAGAGCAAAAGAGAGGGGGGAGAGAGAGAGAGAGCAAAAGAGAGGGGGGAGAGAGAAAGAGCAAAAGAGAGGGATGGAGAGAGAGACCAAAAGAGAGGGGAAAGAGACAGAGCAAAAGAGGGGGGGAGAGCACAAAAGCGAGGGGGGAGAGAGAGAGCGCAAAAGAGAGGGGGGGGGGGAGAGAGAGCAAAAGAGAGGGGAAAGAGCAAAAGAGAGGGGAAAGAGCAAAATAGAGGGAAGAGAGAAAAAGAGAGGGGGAGAGAGACAATAAGAGGGAGAAAGAGAGAGAGCAAAAGAGAGGGGGCAAAGATAGCAAAAGCAGAGAGGGGGCAGACAGAGCAAAAGAAGAGAGGGGGAGATGGAGAGAGAGGGGGATAGAGAGCAAAAGAGAGGGGGGAGAGAGCAATAAAGAGGGGGAGAGAGAGAAAAAGAGGGGGAGAGAGAGAAAAAGAGGGGGAGAGAGAGAAAAAGAGGGGGTGGAGAGAGAGCAAAAGAGAGGGATGGAGAGAGAGATCAAAAAAGAGGAATGGAGAGAGAGAGCAAAAGAGAGGGGAGAGAGAGAGAGCAAAAGAGAGGGGAGAGAGACAGAGTAAAAGAGGGGGGGAGAGAGAGAGCGCAAAAGAGAGGGGAGAGAGCAAAAGAGAGGGGTGGAGAGAAAGAGCAAAAGAGAGGGATGGAGAGAGAGCAAAAGAGAGGGGAAAGAGAGCAACAGAGAGGGGGGAGAGAGAGTACAAAAGAGAGGGGGGAGAGAGCACAAAAGAGAGGAGAGAGAGAGCGCAAAAGAGAGGTTGAGAGAGAGCGCAAAAGAGAGGGTGAGAGAGAGAGCGCAAAATAGAGAGAGGAAAGAGCGCAAAAGAGAGGAGGAGAGAGTGCAAAAGAGAGGAGGGAGAGAGAGAGCGCAAAAGAGAGGGGAGAGAGAGAGTGTAAAAGAGAGCAGGGAGAGAACGCAAAAGAGGGGGAGAGAGTGCAAAAGAGGGGGAGAGAGCGCAAAAGAGGGGGAGAGAGAGAGCAAAAGAGAGGGGGGAGAGAGAGAGCACAAAAGAGGGGGGAGAGAGCAAAAGAGAGGGGGAGAGAGAGCAAAAGAGAGGGGGGAGAGAGGAAGCAAAAGAGAGGGGAAAGAGCAAAAGCGAGGGGAAAGAGCAAAATATAGGGGGGGAAAGAGCAAAATATAGGGGGAGAGAGAGCAAAATAGAGGGGGGAGAGAGAGAAAAAGAGAGGAGGGAGAGAGCGCAAAAGAGAGGGGGAGAGAGCGCAAAAGAGAGGGGGGGAGAGAGCGCAAAAGAGAGGGGGGAGAGAGCGCAAAAGAGAGGGGGGAGAGAGCGCAAACGAGAGGGGGGACAGAGAGCGCAAAAGAGAGGGGGGACAGAGAGCACAAAAGAGGGGGGAGAGAGAGCAAAAGAGAGGGAGGAGAGAAAGCAAAAGAGAGGGGGGAGAGAGAGCAAAAGAGAGGGGGGAGAGATAGCAAAAGAAAGGGGGGAGAGAGGGGAGAGAGGAAGCAAAAGAGAGGGGAAAGAGCAAAAGAAAGGGTAGAGAGAGCAAAATAGAAGGGGGAGAGAGCAAAATCAAGAGGGGAGAGAGAGCAAAAGAGAGGTGGAGCGAGAGAGAGCACAAAAGAGAGGGGCAGAGAGCACAAAAGAGAGGGGGAGAGAGAGAGCAAAAGGGGGGGGGAGAGAGAGAGCAAAAGAGAGCGGGAGAGAGAGAGCAAAAGAGAGGGGGGAGAGAGAGAGCAAAAGAGAGGGGGAGAGAGAGAGCAAAAGAGAGGGGGAGGGAGAGAGAGAGCAAAAGAGAGGGGGAGGGAGAGAGAGCAAGGGGTAGGACCACAGTACTGCAAAAAATGTCCCGTGTAAACGGGCTTTAGGACTAGTATATATATATATATATATATATATATATATATATATATATATATATATTTTTGGGGTTATAAATAATTTTATATTTCGGCTTTATTAGAACTATTCAGACCCAAGATACATATACAGTATATGATTCAGACATGACATACAATTGTAAACAACTTTCAAATTTACTTCCTTTATCAAATTTGCCTCATTCTCTTGGTATCCGTTGCTGAAAGAGCAGCAATGCACTACTGAGAGCTACATGAATACATTGGGTGAGCCAGTGACAAGCGGCATATATGTGCCACTACCCATCATCAGCTACCTTCCAGTAGTGCTGCTCCGGAGCATACCTTGGTGTTCTATTCTACAAAGAATACTAAGAGAATGAATATAATTTTATTACAAGCACAGAGACTCCTATTTTGCTTTCCTTCTCTTTTACTACTTATACAGCTTTTTACAGACATAATGAAAAATTAAAACGGGTGGCAACAAAAACAATGAATAAGATAACAACCAATGAGAAACAGTTATTCAAATGAGCAGATGAAATTAACAAATGAGAAGTGTCATAGTGTCCATATACTGTCCAAATAGTCCCTAATCCTCCTCTTTCTCTTTTGCTGCTCACAAGATAAGTATCATTTACATTCTGTGATTTTTTGCATTATTAAAGAGTTTTTTCTTATTGTCATTTTGTCTTTGAGGTTATATATACATAATAGAAAAAAGAGAACAAGTCCGGACACGTAGCCAGTGCAAGTAGAGTTTATTCTTCAGAATAGTAGTTCAGCATGTCACATGCGCTTCTTCAGAGATAGTGATTTGGGTGCCACAGGTGAGCCTAAATAGGCTAGTATAGCCAATTGGAGAGAGGTAGGTTGGTCTTAGGTAATTAATTAATCGCTTAGGCTCAGTTGTGGAAGCCAAAATTATTATTAACTCTATAGGATGATACACTGTTAAATTATACAAGCGTAAAAGAACATAAACATTCAGTGTTATATGTTATTGACATATTTTATATATATATATATATATATATATATATATATATATATATATATATATATATATATATATACAGGGAGTGCAGAATTATTAGGCAAATGAGTATTTTGACCACATCATCCTTTTTTGTGCATGTTGTCTTACTCCAAGCTGTATAGGCTCGAAAGCCTACTACCAATTAAGCATATTAGGTGATGTGCATCTCTGTAATGAGAAGGGGAGTGGTCTAATGACATCAACACCCTATATCAGGTGTGCATAATTATTAGGCAACTTCCTTTCCTTTGGCAAAATGGGTCAAAAGAAGGACTTGACAGGCTCAGAAAAGTCAAAAATAGTGAGATATCTTGCAGAGGGATGCAGCACTCTTAAAATTGCAAAGCTTCTGAAGCGTGATCATCGAACAATCAAGCGTTTCATTCAAAATAGTCAACAGGGTCGCAAGAAGCGTGTGGAAAAACCAAGGCGCAAAATAACTGCCCATGAACTGAGAAAAGTCAAGCGTGCAGCTGCCAAGATGCCACTTGCCACCAGTTTGGCCATATTTCAGAGCTGCAACATCACTGGAGTGCCCAAAAGCACAAGGTGTGCAATACTCAGAGACATGGCCAAGGTAAGAAAGGCTGAAAGACGACCACCACTGAACAAGACACACAAGCTGAAACGTCAAGACTGGGCCAAGAAATATCTCAAGACTGATTTTTCTAAGGTTTTATGGACTGATGAAATGAGAGTAAGTCTTGATGGGCCAGATGGATGGCCCCGTGGCTGGATTGGTAAAGGGCAGAGAGCTCCAGTCTGACTCAGACGCCAGCAAGGTGGAGGTGGAGTACTGGTTTGGGCTGGTATCATCAAAGATGAGCTTGTGGGGCCTTTTTGGGTTGAGGATGGAGTCAAGCTCAACTATCCAGTCCTACTGCTAGTTTCAGGAAGACACCTTCTTCAAGCAGTGGTACAGGAAGAAGTCTGCATCCTTCAAGAAAAACATGATTTTCATGCAGGACAATGCTCCATCACACGCGTCCAAGTACTCCACAGCGTGGCTGGCAAGAAAGGGTATAAAAGAAGAAAATCTAATGACATGGCCTCCTTGTTCACCTAATCTGAACCCCATTGAGAACCTGTGGTCTATCATCAAATGTGAGATTTACAAGGAGGGAAAACAGTACACCTCTCTGAACAGTGTCTGGGAGGCTGTGGTTGCTGCTGCACGCAATGTTGATGGTGAACAGATCAAAACACTGACAGAATCCATGGATGGCAGGCTTTTGAGTGTCCTTGCAAAGAAAGGTGGCTATATTGGTCACTGATTTGTTTTTGTTTTGTTTTTGAATGTCAGAAATGTATATTTGTGAATGTTGAGATGTTATATTGGTTTCACTGGTAAAAATAAATAATTGAAATGGGTATATATTTGTTTTTTGTTAAGTTGCTTAATAATTATGCACAGTAATAGTCACCTGCACACACAGATATCCCCCTAAAATAGCTATAACTAAAAACAAACTAAAAACTACTTCCAAAACTATTCAGCTTTGATATTAATGAGTTTTTTGGGTTCATTGAGAACATGGTTGTTGTTCAATAATAAAATTAATCCTCAAAAATACAACTTGCCTAATAATTCTGCATTCCCTGTATATATATATGATAAGTCATGGATGAACAATAAAGAGAAAAACAGAGAAAAGTAAAAATAAAAAATAAAAATAAGGATAACTAGTACATACATTTTCTCTATACTGAGCAGCATGCAACTTAGTGAAAAACATAATTTATGTAAGAACTTACCTGATAAATTCATTTCTTTCATATTAGCAAGAGTCCATGAGCTAGTGACGTATGGGATATACATTCCTACCAGGAGGGGCAAAGTTTCCCAAACCTCAAAATGCCTATAAATACACCCCTCACCACACCCACAATTCAGTTTAACGAATAGCCAAGAAGTGGGGTGATAAGAAAAAAAGTGCGAAAGCATATAAAATAAGGAATTGGAATAATTGTGCTTTATACAAAATCATAACCACCACAAAAAAAGGGCGGGCCTCATGGACTCTTGCTAATATGAAAGAAATGAATTTATCAGGTAAGTTCTTACATAAATTATGTTTTATTTCATGTAATTAGCAAGAGTCCATGAGCTAGTGACGTATGGGATAATGACTACCCAAGAAGTGGATCTTTCCACACAAGAGTCACTAGAGAGGGAGGGATAAAATAAAGACAGCCAATTCCTGCTGAAAAAAATCCACACCCAAAATAAAGTTTAACGAAAAACATAAGCAGAAGATTCAAACTGAAACCGCTGCCTGAAGTACTTTTCTACCAAAAACTGCTTCAGAAGAAGAAAATACATCAAAATGGTAGAATTTAGTAAAAGTATGCAAAGAGGACCAAGTCGCTGCTTTGCAGATCTGGTCAACCGAAGCTTCATTCCTAAACGCCCAGGAAGTAGAAACTGACCTAGTAGAATGAGCTGTAATTCTCTGAGGCGGAGTTTTACCCGACTCAACATAGGCAAGATGAATTAAAGATTTCAACCAAGATGCCAAAGAAATGGCAGAAGCTTTCTGGCCTTTTCTAGAACCGGAAAAGATAACAAATAGACTAGAAGTCTTACGAAAAGATTTCGTAGCTTCAACATAATATTTCAAAGCTCTAACAACATCCAAAGAATGCAACGATTTCTCCTTAGAATTCTTAGGATTAGGACATAATGAAGGAACCACAATTTCTCTACTAATGTTGTTGGAATTCACAACTTTAGGTAAAAATTCAAAAGAAGTTCGCAACACCGCCTTATCCTGATGAAAAATCAGAAAAGGAGACTCACAAGAAAGAGCAGATAATTCAGAAACTCTTCTGGCAGAAGAGATGGCCAAAAGGAACAAAACTTTCCAAGAAAGTAATTTAATGTCCAATGAATGCATAGGTTCAAACGGAGGAGCTTGAAGAGCTCCCAGAACCAAATTCAAACTCCAAGGAGGAGAAATTGACTTAATGACAGGTTTTATACGAACCAAAGCTTGTACAAAACAATGAATATCAGGAAGAATAGCAATCTTTCTGTGAAAAAGAACAGAAAGAGCAGAGATTTGTCCTTTCAAAGAACTTGCGGACAAACCCTTATCTAAACCATCCTGAAGGAACTGTAAAATTCTCGGTATTCTAAAAGAATGCCAGGAAAAATGATGAGAAAGACACCAAGAAATATAAGTCTTCCAGACTCTATAATATATCTCTCGAGATACAGATTTACGAGCCTGTAACATAGTATTAATCACAGAGTCAGAGAAACCTCTTTGACCAAGAATCAAGCGTTCAATCTCCATACCTTTAAATTTAAGGATTTCAGATCCTGATGGAAAAAAGGACCTTGTGACAGAAGGTCTGGTCTTAACGGAAGAGTCCACGGTTGGCAAGAGGCCATCCGGACAAGATCCGCATACCAAAACCTGTGAGGCCATGCCGGAGCTACCAGCAGAACAAACGAGCATTCCTTCAGAATCTTGGAGATTACTCTTGGAAGAAGAACTAGAGGCGGAAAGATATAGGCAGGATGATACTTCCAAGGAAGTGATAATGCATCCACTGCCTCCGCCTGAGGATCCCGGGATCTGGACAGATACCTGGGAAGTTTCTTGTTTAGATGGGACGCCATCAGATCTATTTCTGGAAGTTCCCACATTTGAACAATCTGAAGAAATACCTCTGGGTGAAGAGACCATTCGCCCGGATGCAACGTTTGGCGACTGAGATAATCCGCTTCCCAATTGTCTACACCTGGAATATGAACCGCAGAGATTAGACAGGAGCTGGATTCCGCCCAAACCAAAATTCGAGATACTTCTTTCATAGCCAGAGGACTGTGAGTCCCTCCTTGATGATTGATGTATGCCACAGTTGTGACATTGTCTGTCTGAAAACAAATGAACGATTCTCTCTTCAGAAGAGGCCAAAACTGAAGAGCTCTGAAAATTGCACGGAGTTCCAAAATATTGATCGGTAATCTCACCTCCTGAGATTCCCAAACTCCTTGTGCCGTCAGAGATCCCCACACAGCTCCCCAACCTGTGAGACTTGCATCTGTTGAAATTACAGTCCAGGTCGGAAGCACAAAAGAAGCCCCCTGAATTAAACGATGGTGATCTGTCCACCATGTTAGAGAGTGTCGAACAATCGGTTTTAAAGATATTAATTGAGATATCTTCGTGTAATCCTTGCACCATTGCTTCAGCATACAGAGCTGAAGAGGTCGCATGTGAAAACGAGCAAAGGGGATCGCGTCCGATGCAGCAGTCATAAGACCTAGAATTTCCATGCATAAGGCTACCGAAGGGAATGATTGTGACTGAAGGTTTCGACAAGCTGTAATCAATTTTAAACGTCTCTTGTCTGTTAAAGACAGAGTCATGGACACTGAATCCATCTGGAAACCCAGAAAGGTTACCTTTGTCTGAGGAATCAAAGAACTTTTTGGTAAATTGATCCTCCAACCATGATCTTGAAGAAACAACACAAGTCGATTCGTATGAGATTCTGCTAAATGTAAAGACTGAGCAAGTACCAAGATATCGTCCAAATAAGGAAATACCACAATACCCTGTTCTCTGATTACAGACAGAAGGGCACCGAGAACCTTTGTAAAAATTCTTGGAGCTGTAGCTAGGCCAAACGGCAGAGCCACAAACTGGTAATGCTTGTCTAGGAAAGAGAATCTCAGAAACTGATAGTGATCTGGATGAATCGGAATATGCAGATATGCATCCTGTAAATCTATTGTGGACATATAATTCCCTTGCTGAACAAAAGGTAAGATAGTCCTTACAGTTACCATCTTGAACGTTGGTATCCTTACATAACGATTCAATATTTTTAGATCCAGAACTGGTCTGAAGGAATTCTCCTTCTTTGGTACAATGAAGAGATTTGAATAAAACCCCATCCCCTGTTCCGGAACTGGAACTGGCATAATTACTCCAGTCAACTCTAGATCTGAAACACATTTCAGAAATGCTTGAGCTTTTACTGGATTTGCTGGGACACGGGAAAGAAAAAATCTCTTTGCAGGAGGTCTCAACTTGAAACCAATTCTGTACCCTTCTGAAACAATGCTCTGAATCCAAAGATTGTGAACAGAATTGATCCAAATTTCCTTGAAAAAACGTAACCTGCCCCCTACCAGCTGAGCTGGAATGAGGGCCGCACCTTCATGTGGACTTAGAAGCAGGCTTTGCCTTTCTAGCTGGCTTGGATTTATTCCAGACTGGAGATGGTCTCCAAACTGAAACTGCTCCTGAGGATGAAGGATCAGGCTTTTGTTCTTTGTTGAAACGAAAGGAACAAAAACGATTATTAGCCCTGTTTTTACCTTTAGATTTTTTATCCTGTGGTAAAAAAGTTCCTTTCCCACCAGTAACAGTTGAAATAATGGAATCCAACTGAGAACCAAATAATTTGTTACCCTGGAAAGAAATGGAAAGTAAAGTTGATTTAGAAGCCATATCAGCATTCCAAGTTTTAAGCCATAAAGCTCTTCTAGCTAAAATAGCTAGAGACATAAACCTGACATCAACTCTGATAATATCAAAAATGGCATCACAGATAAAATTATTAGCATGCTGAAGAAGAATAATAATATCATGAGAATCACGATGTGTTACTTGTTGCGCTAAAGTTTCCAACCAAAAAGTTGAAGCTGCAGCAACATCAGCCAAAGATATAGCAGGTCTAAGAAGATTACCTGAACACAGATAAGCTTTTCTTAGAAAGGACTCCATTTTCCTATCTAGAGGATCCTTAAACGAAGTACCATCTGACGTAGGAATAGTAGTACGCTTAGCAAGGGTAGAAATAGCCCCATCAACTTTAGGGATCTTGTCCCAAAATTCTAATCTGTCAGGCGGCACAGGATATAATTGCTTAAAACGTTTAGAAGGAGTAAATGAATTACCCAAATTATCCCATTCTTTGGAAATTACTGCAGAAATAGCATCAGGGACAGGAAAAACTTCTGGAATAACTACAGGAGTTTTAAAAACCTTATTTAAACGTTTAGATTTAGTATCAAGAGGACCAGAATCCTCTATTTCTAAAGCAATTAGGACTTCTTTAAGCAAAGAACGAATAAATTCCATTTTAAATAAATATGAAGATTTATCAGCATCAACCTCTGAGACAGAATCCTCTGAACCAGAGGAATCATCAGAATCAGAATGATGATGTTCAGTTAAAAATTCATCTGTAGGGAGAGAAGTTTTAAAAGATTTTTTATGTTTACTAGAAGGAGAAATAACAGACATAGCCTTCTTTATGGATTCAGAAACAAAATCTCTTATATTATCAGGAACATTCTGCACCTTAGATGTTGAAGGAACTGCAACAGGCAATGGTACTTTACTAAAGGAAATATTATCTGCTTTAACAAGTTTGTCATGGCAATCAATACAAACAACAGCTGGAGAAATAGCTACCAAAAGTTTACAGCAGATACACTTAGCTTTGGTAGATTCAGCACTTGACAGCGATTTTCCTGTAGTATCTTCTGACTCAGATGCAACGTGAGACATCTTGCAATATGTAAGAGAAAAAACAACATATATATAAAGCAAAATTGATCAAATTCCTTAAATGACAGTTTCAGGAATGGGAAAAAATGCCAAAGAACAAGCTTCTAGCAACCAGAAGCAATAAAAAATGAGACTTAAATAATGTGGAGACAAGAGTGACGCCCATATTTTTTCGCGCCAAATAAGACGCCCACATTATTTGGCGCCTAAATGCTTTTTGGCGCCAAAAATGACGCCACATCCGGAACGCCGACATCTTTGGCGCAAAATAACGTCAAAAAGTGACGCAACTTCCGGCGACACGTATGATGCCGGAAACGGAAATAGAATTTTTGCGCCAAAAAAGTCCGCGCCAAGAATGACGCAATAAAATGAAGCATTTTCAGCCCCCGCGAGCCTAACAGCCCACAGGGAAAAAGTCAAATTTTAAGGTAAGAAAAATGTTAAATTAAAATGCATTATCCCAAATATGAAACTGACTGTCTGAAAAATAAGGAAAGTTGAACATTCTGAGTCAAGGCAAATAAATGTTTGAATACATATATTTAGAACTTTATAAACAAAGTGCCCAACCATAGCTAGGAGTGTCACAAAAAATAAGATTTACTTACCCCAGGACACTCATCTACATATAGTAGATAGCCAAACCAGTACTGAAACGAGAATCAGCAGAGGTAATGGTATATATAAGAGTATATCGTCGATCTGAAAAGGGAGGTAAGAGATGAATCTCTACGACCGATAACAGAGAACCTATGAAATAGACCCCTTAGAAGGAGATCACTGCATTCAAATAGGCAATACTCCTCACATCCCTCTGACATTCACTGCACGCTGAGAGGAAAACCGGGCTCCAACTTGCTGCGGAGCGCATATCAACGTAGAATCTAGCACAAACTTACTTCACCACCTCCATCGGAGGCAAAGTTTGTAAAACTGAATTGTGGGTGTGGTGAGGGGTGTATTTATAGGCATTTTGAGGTTTGGGAAACTTTGCCCCTCCTGGTAGGAATGTATATCCCATACGTCACTAGCTCATGGACTCTTGCTAATTACATGAAAGAAAAGATAATAATGAAAAGTTTAGTAGCTTACTTGAAGTTAGTTCTAAGTTAAAATAGTACAAAAAGTGTATTCTAAAAGTCAAACTAGATTTTGAGGTATTTGTTAGGGATAAACCATTAAGTTCTAAAGTATAGGATGGTCCTAATTGCTCCATCTGTATGTGCTGGGACCTTGTAAGGTATGTAAATCAAACTACGAGATATAGTTAATCCCTAAGAGGTTGTTTCTTGTATTGGTTCTCTCTGACGTACAAGGAGTAGCTGGATGTGGGATTAGAAATAGTTGGGTCTTATTGAGCAATTTATCTGATAATTTGTTAAATGGTTTGTCATATGGTTATAACAATCTATCATGTTAAGGACTATGAGCTAGGAGGTCACTGATGCTACATGACTGAAGCATTTAAAGAGAAAGTGTATGTGTTTATGTCCTAACTTATGAGCTTGATAGAGGGCCATATGCTTCCCTGATTTTGTTAGTTTATACTTTTATCACTAATACTAGGAGAACTTATGTACAATTAAGAAATCCTATCCGTATATAAATCATGCTAAGAAACCCTGTATATATACAGGGAGTCTTATCCGTATATGTTAATAGTGTGAAGAAATTACAAAATACTAACTCAAAAATTTTTTTATTTGAAAACATTGAAAAAATTGAAAAGGGTTCACAAAAATCCTAAAGGTTTAAAAGATATATTGAGTACAAAAGTGTGGTACACTGATTGTAGTGGGTTCCTAAGCTAACCTGCTAGTTTATTTTCACTCTGGTTATTTGTTTGTTTATATTTATAAACTTTTAAAAACGCTTTGTTTTTTCCTCCTTATTTCAATTTCTTTTCCCTTTTCCACTAAAAGTATTTGACATCTGGCTTTTATCCGACCTCTTTGACATTTTTATTGCCTCCCTTACCTTCCGTTTAGTTTTTCCCCATTTCTTTCTTTTGTTTTCTTTATCCGACATAACGGACGTTTAGCCCCGCCTCTTTCCTTCATCGGAGTAGTTTCCCGCCCTCTGTTTTACCTCAGAGGCTACGTAGTTCAATCTTCAGCTCCCCACCTCCATTCTTCAAATTCCACTCATTTGTTCTCTCAGGAATCGTCAAGTCGCAACATTGTAAGCTCATTTAAGTTTCCTAGGTTTCCTCAGTATTTTTGCTGCATTATTCTTTCAGCTCATTACATTAACACTGCTATATTTTCAAACAAAATATATTTAATCATTACACAAATATGTCTCGATCTGACAATCCTGCAGAGCATTCTGTAAGTTCCCTAAATGATAAACTGTCAAAAAGGCCTCTAAGTCTTTCTCAACAAGACAACCCTCACTCACAGAACCCCTGATATTTCCATATATCAAAATTCAGGGCGTATTTTTTCAGAAAATGGTAATAATAATAATAATAATAATAATAATAAACACTCTCTTAAAAAATCCATCTTAGATTTTTTTTTTAAAAGCTCATAAAAGGCCTTATAATAGTATTTCCTCTTCAGATGAGGAATATATTTCAAATGATTTTAATAATAATAAACAGTCTGAGGATTTTTTATCCGACTCAGATTTTCTCAAATACAAGAGACGTAAAAAATCTCATTCTTTAAAATCTCATGATTATAAAATTTTCCTTGACTCTTTAGGAAAACCTTTTACCAAACCAGATGAATTACAACACCCCCATTCTTCAGAATGGTTCCCTTCAAGGGAAATAGCTCCCTTAAAAAAATTAGCCAGATCAAAGCTGAGAGCTGAATGCCCACGTCCCTCCCGTTCCCGTAATTCCACCATTACCCCTGAAATAGATTCAAATATTTTAAATTTTTTAGGTTCCCAAAGAACTAATTTAAAAAAGGGTCCAGATAGACTTCTCAGGGCTTGCCAAGACAAGCTCCTAGATACTACGGGCCCTATTGCAAAAAAATTTTGATCTCTCTGAAGTAGCTATCGCCTCCAACTCTTCCTTAGACCTCTTTGTTATTAGAGAGTGGATTCTTAGATCCATTGCCTTTTTAGGCAATGCCAATGAAGCCATAGTGGCAGATAGAAGGCGTAATATTATTCGTCGACTTGACCCCAAATGATCAGATTTTGCTTCTAACCAGAGATCTTCTGATCCTAATGGCCTCCTTTTTGGTGATTCCTACCTTTTTAGAATGAATAATTAAGCTAAAACCTTTAATACCCTATCCAAAACAAAATCCACTATTAAGAAAACACTTTACACACAATCCAGTGTTTTTGACAGGGCCGGGAGAAGAAGGGGCCATTTTCCCGGCCACTCCTCATACAACTCATTCAACACAAGGTCCCAATATTACTATTCCAACAAGTACCAAACACAAAATACTACCTTCTTTCAATCAAAAAGCCGCCCTTGGAATTCAAGGTCATTACGTACAAGAGGACGCTCCAGAAACCCTCAAGGTAACTCCTTTTCTCTCTCAATTTCACCTTTTTTTCTCCTCAAAAAATAGGTGGTAGACTCGCATGCTTCATAACAAATTGGCATCTAATCACCTCAGATCCCTGGATTCTCCAAACTGTTTCAGGGCTGCTTATAAAGTTCATATCTCCCCCCTCCCAATTGTATCCTCCCAGACCCATTCAGTTCTTAAAGGAAGACAAACTCGCCATCAACTTAGAGATTTCTTCTCTAGCCTCAAAATAGGCTATAGAACTCATCATTCTGGACGAGGACAGTTACTTAAGCAACATTTTCCTTGTGAAAAAGAAAAATGGACAATTTCGTCCCGTTATAAATCTCAGAACTCTGAATGCCTTCGTTCATTATCAACATTTCAAGATGGAGGGCATTCATCTTCTCAGACATTGTCTCCTAGATCAAGATTGGCTGGTTCTCCTCAATTTTACAGATGCTTACGTAACTGTTCCCATCCATCTAACAGAAAATGTCTCAGTTTTTATTGGAACAATATCCTATGGCAGTTCACTTGTCTTCCTTTCGGACTGTCTTCTGCTCCTTGGATTTTCACCAAAATCCTGAAACCTGTCGTTGCCTGGCTCAGATTCAGGGGTGTTAGTCTAATAAATTATCTAGACGATATTCTGATTACGAATCAGGATCGACTTAGTTTTTCCTCTCACTTCAATTTAACTATTTCCCTTCTGGATAATCTTGGATTTCTGATAAACAAAGGGAAACCCATTCTTACTCCTACTCAGAACCTAATTATCATGGGTTTTTAAATAAACACCCTCTCTTCTATCCTCAGTCTTCCCCTAGAGAAAATCTCCACAATAAAAAAGGAGATCTCTTCTGTCCTAAAAAAGTTTTCCTTTCCTCTGAGACTTCTTGCTCGCATTATTGACCTCCTCTCCTCCTCCATCTAAGCTATTTTCCCAGCTCCCCTCCACTATCGGGCTCTTCAACGCCTCAAAATGTATTTTCTTTGCAAAGGTCTATCATATGCTCACCCCATATCTCTCTCTCTCTGGAAGCTCGCCAAGAATTACTCTGGTGGTTAATCCACATGGATGCCTGGAATGGCAGAGAAATCTTTGGCAATGCCACAGATCTAGTTATAGAAGCCGATGCAAGCAATTCTTGATGGGGTGCATGATGTGGCTCATTTATCACCGGTGGCAAATGGACAAATGCAGAGAGACTTCTTCACATAAATTGCAAGGAACTTCTTGCAGGTTCCTTTGCAATCAAGAGCTTTATAAAAAATCTAGCTCCCATTTCTGTGATCCTTCGCATGGACAATATTTCTGCCGTGAGATATTTGAACAAACTGTGAGATACCAAACCCAAGGGTCTTTCAGAAATTACCAAGGATTTTGTTCATCATTGTTTACAAAACAATATTTCCATTCAAGCTGAATACATTCCAGGTCTCTCCAATTCGGCAGCAGATTGGGGATCTTGTTAACTTCTGGATCCCAGCGATTGGAAATTACTGCCCAATATTTTCCCTTGCCTCCTTGAGAGGTCCCTTCACTATAGATCTTTTTGCATCCAGATCCAATTATCAGATTAAACCCTTTTTCAGTTGGCGTCCAGATCCAGAAGCCGCAGCAGTAGACGCCTTTCTTCAACCTTTGCCCTCTCAAAACGCTTATGCTTTCCCCCCATTTTCTATGATTCCCAGGACCCTTGCTCCCCTTCGCAGAGCTCAAATTTCTCTCCTCCTCATAACTCCCCTTTGGCCGACTCAGTCCTGGTACCCCTCTCTCCAAGAACTGTCTTTTTTCCCTCCTCTCCTTATTTCATCCCTTCCCAATCTCCTTCTGGATCCTTCCGGGAACCCTCACCCTCTCCTCCTAGACGGATCCCTCATGCTGGCGGCATGGGCAATTTCAGGGGTCCTTGGAACCTCGGGGGACTTTCAGAAAGGTCTCAATCTCTCCTTCAGGAGTCCTGGGCTCCAGGTACTACCAAAAAAGCATATCTCTCAGCTTGGTCTAAATGGTCTAGCTGGTGTTCACGAAAACACCTGGATCCCTTTTCAGCCCCTCTCTCCGAAATAATTAATTATCTTTCCTCACTTTTTGATAATGGTTTCGCTTATAAATCCATCAATTTGGCCAGTTCTGCTATTTTTTCAATGATTCCATTGGTCGTCATCCTCATGTCTGTCGCTTATTAAAGACCATCAGATTAAATAATCCCCCGGCTTCTAGATACTCCTTTTTCTGGGATGTAGACCTTGTCATTTCTTTCCTTAACAACTGGCCCTCTAATTCTGATCAACCTCTCAGAAAAATTTCTACTAAGTTAGCCACTCTTCTCTGTCTTCTGTCCTTTCGCAGAGTTTCAGATGTAAAGGCTATTGATTTTAATTCTAAAATGTTCTCTCCTTTTGGCATCACCTTTCTACTTTCCCGTAGGACCAAATGTCTCTCTAAATCTATATTTTACCCATTTTTCCTGAACATCCCAATCTATGTGTAGCATCCTGTCTTAAAGAATATGAATCTCAAACTTCTTCATTAAGATCTTGTTCCTCTTCTCAACTCTTAATTTCACCTCACAAACCTGTCTCTTCCACTTCTATTGCCAGATGGGTTTAATTGATTTCTTCTTTTGTCTGGTGTTGAGAATTCTTTCACTGCTCATTCTGTTCGTGGAGCTTCATCTTCCAAAGCTTACTTAAAATCGACTTCTCTCCAGGATATCCTCAATGCCGCTGATTGGTCGTCTGACTCTACCTTTAAACAATTCTATTTCAAACCAATTTCTCATGCTGCCTCTTCTTTAATACTTTAATCTATTTAGCTTTAAACTAGCAAAATAGGAGTCTCTGTGCTGGTAATAAAATTCAGATTATCCTAACTTTCTGAAGGAATTTTCTAGATTTTATTAAAGACACAGAGACAAGTATTTTCTCTCCCTCCCTCCTTTATTGGTATATTGTTTCTTTCATAACCTAAATTATATATATTATTGTTATATTCCATCTCTCTACTCTGATTTTTTCCAGGATTTCAAAATACGCAACACCCCATTTAAGAACTCCTTTTCTGGATTATGGATCTTCTACAAAGCAATGATCTTCATCTCAAGTTTTTTCTTCAAGTTGTTACCCAAATGTTCATCTATGTTTTACAAAATGATATTTTGCCTTTTTATGGTTTGTCCAGTTTCTTCATCGGTGGAGTATGGTCTTTCCTACGGCGCTAACTTATAAGACTTAAGCTCCTATAACGAGAGGGTCTCTAGATACCCAAGAGGGAGTTAAACAGAATAGTTAAGTGTTTAGGAGCGCCTATTAAAAGGCTAAGTCTAAAGAGGGTATAAATAAATAAATAAATAAATAAATAAATAAAAATATGTCGTTAAGTATACCAGCACAAGGAGCCCAAGTGTGTAAAGGGTATTTACAAGTTTAATATAGCTTTTAAATTAACAATTTATTAAGGCAATATCTTAGTGTCTATAATCGCAAACAGATTAACAAAAGCATAAAAGTATATGGATCCATATCACTTCATAAATAAACAAAAAACATTCACTGGTGTACTGTATCTAATAAAATCAATTTTACAGTCTATGATAAAACTGGTTTGGATAAAGTCAAAAGGATGTACAAATGATACAGTAAAATACAGTAAAATACAATAGAATAAAATACAATACAGTAAAATACAATAAAATACAAAAATAATGCAATAAAATTCAGAAATGATGTAAAAAAGCAGCCAATAGGGATAGGTCGTGTGGCCTAGGATAAAAACAAATATGTGAAAAAAGTCTTCCTGATTTGATTTAAGAAAAAATGTGATAATCTTTTTGAAAAATAAAGTGAAATGTTGTTTTTAGCCTGATGAAGGATGTGATAAAAATGTGTGAGTCCCCTCGTGAGAAGTCAAAAAGTGTCCAAAATTAAGTCAATAATCCACAAAAAAGTCACTTATAAAAAACAAAAATCCAAAAATGTCAAAAAAATGATGAAATCCAAAAGAATTTAGTAGTGATAGTGTGATGTCCAATAAAAGTCAAAAAATGCCACCTGTGTTTATGGATCAAACTGTGAATAGCTGAAAAAATGGAAATCCAACTGACCAATTTCTTGAAAATATTGGATATAAGAAACAATGAATATAAAAAAGATATATAAAAAAGGGTTATGAAAAATGTTTATAAAAAATGTAAGACGATCCAATCCCTGTGAAAAAAGAAAAGTACAACATAGAGCAGTATCGTTTAAAATACGTTTGCACAAGTAGAAATAAAACTCACCATATATGCCAACGCGTTTCGGCCCACCAATAGGGCCTTTATCAAGACTGATATATGGTTGGTGAGAGTGCTTGCTTTATACTTGTTTGATTTATGACATTTGCGCCAAAATTCTCAATTGCGCCAAAAATTCGCGCCAAAAGTAAGCCTTTGAACCCGGAAGTATAGGATAGACCGGATATGAGTAGCTTCGGTTTCGGATAAAAACATATATTACAATATTATGGCCCATATATAAGTCCTTTGTTTTAGACTCATTTTGTTAATGTCCCTTATAAGTAATAATTGGCAGTTGGGGACTTACTGGGTGTCTTGTACCGGATGTTTACATTCTACCGGAAGTTAACTGAAACCGGAAGTTGATTTTAAGAGCAAAATTTGACCGGAAGTGTGATACCGATAGTAACATTTGTTACACTATGGAGGCCCAGATTTAATATTGATTACTGCCCTCCTTAAGGACTCATTGTGCTGGTAACCCCAAAAAACATTAATTCGGCAGTTCGTGCCTTACTAGCCCCATAATTGGTACTCGATTCCTGAGGAAGCCGTTCAACCGGAAGTGGATACATACCGGAAGTTAACAGAAACCGGAAATTGGTTTCTTACGTGGAAAGCAGAATTTGTCTAGGGGAGGCGGTAGACATGTGTCTGAGATTTGTGAATGAAAACATTGTGGGATCTTGAGTTTAGTATGGGAATCATTCACCTGTTTTGTTAAAATGACATAAAATAAGGAACATAAAATAAATAAAGAAAGAAGTTTTTGATTAAAACTGTGAACATAAAATCAATAAAGAAGTTTTTGATTAAAACTGTGATGTGGTCTCCAAATCTGAGATTCGTTTATAATTATTCATTTTAATCGCATATAAATTCTGACCTAAGTGTAAAACGAGATTGGAATATAATCTTAGTTATGAGAATAACCTATAGTTGTGGTAACTTCATCTCTTATTATTTAGGAGTTATTAAATCCAGATAGTTAGACATAGAGATCAAGTTGTATTTAAAATTGACATGAACGAGGTTGACAGGATATATATAGAAATATAAATCATAAAATTGTCGGGAATGTAAAAAGACATTAGAAGATATAGAGTTGTCATTTCAAAAAGACAACTCTATATCTTCTAATGTCTTTTTACATTCCCGACAATTTTATGATTTATATTTCTATATATATCCTGTCAACCTCGTTCATGTCAATTTTAAATACAACTTGATCTCTATGTCTAACTATCTGGATTTAATAACTCCTAAATAATAAGAGATGAAGTTACCACAACTATAGGTTATTCTCATAACTAAGATTATATTCCAATCTCGTTTTACACTTAGGTCAGAATTTATATGCGATTAAAATGAATAATTATAAACGAATCTCAGATTTGGAGACCACATCACAGTTTTAATCAAAAACTTCTTTATTGATTTTATGTTCACAGTTTTAATCAAAAACTTCTTTCTTTATTTATTTTATGTTCCTTATTTTATGTCATTTTAACAAAACAGGTGAATGATTCCCATACTAAACTCAAGATCCCACAATGTTTTCATTCACAAATCTCAGACACATGTCTACCGCCTCCCCTAGACAAATTCTGCTTTCCACGTAAGAAACCAATTTCCGGTTTCTGTTAACTTCCGGTATGTATCCACTTCCGGTTGAACGGCTTCCTCAGGAATCGAGTACCAATTATGGGGCTAGTAAGGCACGAACTGCCGAATTAATGTTTTTTGGGGTTACCAGCACAATGAGTCCTTAAGGAGGGCAGTAATCAATATTAAATCTGGGCCTCCATAGTGTAACAAATGTTACTATCGGTATCACACTTCCGGTCAAATTTTGCTCTTAAAATCAACTTCCGGTTTCAGTTAACTTCCGGTAGAATGTAAACATCCGGTACAAGACACCCAGTAAGTCCCCAACTGCCAATTATTACTTATAAGGGACATTAACAAAATGAGTCTAAAACAAAGGACTTATATATGGGCCATAATATTGTAATATATGTTTTTATCCGAAACCGAAGCTACTCATATCCGGTCTATCCTATACTTCCGGGTTCAAAGGCTTACTTTTGGCGCGAATTTTTGGCGCAATTGAGAATTTTGGCGCAAATGTCATAAATCAAACAAGTATAAAGCAAGCACTCTCACCAACCATATATCAGTCTTGATAAAGGCCCTATTGGTGGGCCGAAACGCGTTGGCATATATGGTGAGTTTTATTTCTACTTGTGCAAACGTATTTTAAACGATACTGCTCTATGTTGTACTTTTCTTTTTTCACAGGGATTGGATCGTCTTACATTTTTTATAAACATTTTTCATAACCCTTTTTTATATATCTTTTTTATATTCATTGTTTCTTATATCCAATATTTTCAAGAAATTGGTCAGTTGGATTTCCATTTTTTCAGCTATTCACAGTTTGATCCATAAACACAGGTGGCATTTTTTGACTTTTATTGGACATCACACTATCACTACTAAATTCTTTTGGATTTCATCATTTTTTTGACATTTTTGGATTTTTGTTTTTTATAAGTGACTTTTTTGTGGATTATTGACTTAATTTTGGACACTTTTTGACTTCTCACGAGGGGACTCACACATTTTTATCACATCCTTCATCAGGCTAAAAACAACATTTCACTTTATTTTTCAAAAAGATTATCACATTTTTTCTTAAATCAAATCAGGAAGACTTTTTTCACATATTTGTTTTTATCCTAGGCCACACGACCTATCCCTATTGGCTGCTTTTTTACATCATTTCTGAATTTTATTGCATTATTTTTGTATTTTATTGTATTTTACTGTATTGTATTTTATTCTATTGTATTTTACTGTATTTTACTGTATCATTTGTACATCCTTTTGACTTTATCCAAACCAGTTTTATCATAGACTGTAAAATTGATTTTATTAGATACAGTACACCAGTGAATGTTTTTTGTTTATTTATGAAGTGATATGGATCCATATACTTTTATGCTTTTGTTAATCTGTTTGCGATTATAGACACTAAGATATTGCCTTAATAAATTGTTAATTTAAAAGCTATATTAATCTTCATCGGTGGATCCTTCATCCTGTTTCCTTTCCTGTTGAATCTTCTTCCAGTTCACATCAAAGAAGAAAGAGGAGGATTAGGGACTATTTGGACAGTATATGGACACTATGACACTTCTCATTGGTTAATTTCATCAACTCATTTGAATAACTGTTTCTCATTGGTTGTTATCTTATTCATTGTTTTTGTTGTCACCTGTTTTAATTTATCATTATGTCTGTGAAAAGCTGTATAAGTAGTAAAAGAGAAGGAAAGCAAAATACTTGCCTCTGTGTCTTTAATAAAATCTAGATTATTCCTTCAAAAAGCTAGGATAATCGGAATTCGATCATATAAAGTTATTTGAAATTGCATTCTCTTTCTGAATCATGGAAGTTTAATTTTGACTTTTTTGTCCTTTTAGAGATGTAAAACATTGATAAATTGTATAGTCCCAGTATACAACAATACAGCAGCAACAAGGCGGTGTTAAAAACATATCAGATTTATCCTTTCTTTCTTTTTTTCTTTTTAATAAACTCAGAGTCTGGCATTCCTATGTTTGATTGTGGTGCCGAACAAATTTAATACACTGTATTATATAAAGTTACTTGCAATAGTAGCTAAACTGTACTCTATCAGATTAAAACATATTTTTAGTACTTTTTTTATTTTTAACATGTCTATCTGCATCTATGAGATTATCACTGACGAACATCTTCAATACAATAACTCAATGTTGTTTTTTGTGTATTGAAAAGTGTTATAAATGCTCAAAACCTGTTGGATCCAGTTTCAAAGGGACAGTAACGTCATAATTAGACATTCATAATTTAGACAGAGCATACAATTTTAAACAACTTTTCAATTTACTTCTATTATTTAATTTGATTCCTTCTCTTGTTATCTTTTGCTGAAAGGTTTATCGAGGAAAGCTCAGGAGCAGCAAAGAACCTAGGTTCTAGCTGCTGATTGGTGGCTGCATATTTATACTGATTGTCATTGGCTCACCCATTTGTTCAGTTAGAAACCAATAATGCATTGCTGCTTCTTCAACAAAGCATACCAAGAGAATGAAGCAAATTTGAAAATATAAATAAACTGGAAAGTTGTTAAAATTGTATTTTCTACCTAAATCATGAAATAAACATTTTGGGTTTTATGTCCCTTTAAAAGGGTGAAAAAACACACACTAAATTTAAGAAATCTGAATTGTAATGCAAACCATGTAGCTGACAACTTCATGTGTGAAACTAATACAGAAATAGCTAACAGATGAAGTACAGATGTGGTCAGAATATTGATTGACATGGAATGAGTTTATGTAAGCAAATGCAATGAAACGTTTTTATCTGTTTACTGATTTCATTTAATGAGCATTATTAATTTCTGACATCTTGTCACTTTCTTTCGAAGTGCTCAGAACTTAAATGAGACAAATAATAAATCATAAAAAGACTGGGATCTTATGTTGAAAACTTTAACACATACCTGCTTTAATACTGCAAGTGAAACCTGAATTTTGTCTTCCTTCTCAAGCTTTTCTTGTAGTACAACGTCTTGAATATGTCCTGTATTACATGGGAGATTAAACAGTATAAGAACATGTTTATAGGTAAATAAAACAGCATAACGTGATTAAGTAATGTTTATTTATAAAATGCCATCTCATTCTATAGGATTGTACTATGACTTTTTTTTTTTTTTTTAACCCCTTAACGACCGACGACGTATGCCATACGTCCTCAAAAAAAAAGCACTTAACGACCGAGGACGTATGGCATACGTCGTCGGTTTAACAGAGCACTGGAAGCGATCGAAATCGCTTCCAGCTGCTCTAACAGTATTGCAGGCTTGCCTTGAGGTCTAGGCATCCTGCAATACTGTTCCCGAGTGCCGGGACCGGATTGATCACTCCCCCACGAGTGATCACTTCCGGTTTCGCTCCACGTGGAGCCCGGCAGTGTTTTAGAGCATCGGAAGCGATCGGACACGCTTCCGATGCTCTGCTTGTTTGCTAAGTGCCTCGGTGGGTCGAGGCACTTAGTTAGTTATAAATTAAAATAAAAATATAAAAAAAAAAAAAACGAATAATAAAAAAAAAAGCCCTAAATAGCCCCCCCCCCCTCCCCCTTCACTAGGCATCCAAGATGGCGATGCCCAGTGCATCATGGGGCCTCTGGGGGTGTCCCTAGCCTGCATCATCATAGGGGCAAGCTAGGGTCACCCAATCTGAGCCTCCCACCCTAAAAAAAATAATAATAATAAAATACCCCATTTGTCTGATCATGTCAATATTTGTAAATATTGACTATGATCAGTGTGGATCTCCCTCCCTCTCCTCACTTGCCATTTTGTTGGAGAGAGAGAGAGACCTGTATTTAGCAGAGAGAGAGATTTATTTCTTTTATTTGTTAAAAAATATAGAACCAAAGGCTCTTTTCAGAGCCATTAACCCCTAGCTTGCCAGTGATCACTATATATCACTGGCAGTAACATAGGTGCACTTTTTTTTTGCTGCATTTTGCTGTCTGTGCGTTTTTTTAGGGGTTAATTTTGTTGTTGTAATTTTTAAAAAACCCAAAGGCTCTTTTCAGAAACATTTAGTTAATTTAATTTAATTTTCAGAGCCATTAACCCCTAGCTTGCCAGTGATCGCTATATATCACTGGCAGTAGCAAAGGTGCACTTTTTTTTTTGCTGCATTTTGCTGTCTGTGCATTTTTTTAGGGGTTAATTTTGTTGTTGTAATTTTTTAAAAACCCAAAGGCTCTTTTCAGAAACATTTAGTTAATTTAATTTAATTTTCAGAGCCATTAACCCCTAGCTTGCCAGTGATCGCTATATATCACTGGCAGTAGCAAAGGTGCACTTTTTTTTTTGCTGCATTTTGCTGTCTGTGCATTTTTTTAGGGGTTAATTTTGTTGTTGTAATTTTTTAAAAACCCAAAGGCTCTTTTCAGAAACATTTAGTTAATTTAATTTAATTTTCAGAGCCATTAACCCCTAGCTTGCCAGTGATCGCTATATATCACTGGCAGTAGCAAAGGTGCACTTTTTTTTGCTGCATTTTGCTGTCTGTGCATTTTTTTAGGGGTTAATTTTGTTGTTGTAATTTTTTAAAAACCCAAAGGCTCTTTTCAGAAACATTTAGTTAATTTAATTTAATTTTCAGAGCCATTAACCCCTAGCTTGCCAGTGATCGCTATATATCACTGGCAGTAGCAAAGGTGCACTTTTTTGCTAGTTAATTTAGTTAATTAATTTAGTTAATTTAATTTAATTTTCAGAGCCATTAACCTCTAGCTTGCCAGTGATCGCTATAAATCACTGGCAGTAGCATAGCTGTACTTTTTTGCTAGTTAATTTAGTTAATTAATTTAGTTAATTTAATTTTTTTTAGTAATTGTTTTCTGTGATACAAAAATGTCACAGAAAAGATATAGTGCTGAGGAGGCGTATGCCATCCTTGCGTCAGAGTCAGATGCCTCTATTTCTGACTCAGACCCCAATTTTGACCCTGCCATGTGCTCAGATACATCACTAGATGCAGTCTCAACTGATAGTGATGTATCTGTGGCTGCTAGCCCCCCTGCCAGCCCCCCTGCCAGCCCCCCTGCTAGCCCCCCTGCCAGAAGGAGGCGTGTTGCTGCCATTGCTGCTGAAGAGTGGGTAACGCCTCATCTCCAGAGGACAGATATCCCACCCTTCACAGCAAATGCTGGCATAAATATAGATGTGGCAGGTTTTAGCCCCCAGCAGTTTCTGGAAGTGTTTCTGGGCGATGATATATTGGGGAACATTGTCGCCCAAACTAATTTATATGCCCATCAGTTCCGTGCTGCAAAGCCTGGAACATATTTGGCAAAGCAGCAATGGGCCCCCATCAATGTGCCAGAATTCAAAAAATTCTGGGCATTGACTATGCTGATGGGCATCATAAAGAAACCCTCCATTCGCTCCTACTGGAGTACTAGCCCCATTTGCTCTACCCCCATTTTCTCCCAGACTATGTCGAGGAAGAGGTATGAAATGATTCTGCATTTCATGCACTTCAGCGACAACAGCCTGTGCCCCCCTAGGGAGCATCCCCAATTTGACAGGCTGTATAAAATCCGCCCCCTGATAACCCACTTTTCTGCCAGGTTTGCAGAGGCTTATACACCTGGAAGGAATATATGCGTTGATGAATCCCTAATGAAGTATAAGGGAAGGCTGGGATTCAAGCAGTATATTCCTTCCAAACGCTCCAGATATGGGGTAAAGGTGTATAAGCTCTGTGACAGCGAGACTGGGTATACTCAGGCCTTCCGGGTGTATGAGGGAAAGGATAGCCACCTTGACCCTCCAGGTTGCCCAGAACATATGGGAACCACTGGCAAGATTGTCTGGGACCTGATATTACCCCTAATGAACAAAGGGTATCACTTGTACTTAGACAATTTTTATACAAGTGTCCTTTTGTTCAAGCTACTGTATTGCTTTGATACAGTAGCTTGCGGTACAATTAAAAAGAACCGCGCAGGTTTCCCAGGACAGCTTGTACGCACCCGGCTACGAAGGGGGGAGACCTCAGCTCTGCGCCAAGAGGAGCTGTTGGCACTGAAGTACAGAGACAAGAAGGATGTATACCTTCTTACCACCATCCACACAGAGAGGACGGTGGCGGTTTCTGTACGTGGCAGAGCTGAGATCATAAGGAAGCCAGTGTGCATCAAGTCTTATAACCGGCATATGGGTGGGGTTGATCTGGCTGATCAGCTGCTGCAGCCCTATCTAATTATGCGGAAGACAAGGGCCTGGTACAAAAAGGTTGCAATTTACCTAATGCAGATTGCAACCCACAACGCTTTTTTGTTGTTCAAAAAAGCAAACCCCAGAGTTAAAAAGACTTTTTTACAGTTTCAGCTCCAGATTATTACGGGGATTTTGTACCATGATGCACCTGCTCCCCGGGCGGTGATGGGAGAGAGCAGAGTTGGGGCTACCCATTTTATTTTTAAAATCCCCCCTAATGCCACAAAGCAGAAACCACAAAAAAAATGCAGAGTCTGTACCAAGAGGGGGAAGAGAAGGGACACCATATATTACTGTCCTGATTGCCCTGGACAGCCTGCACTCTGCATTGGGGACTGCTTCAAGCGGTACCATACAATGGTCAATTTTTTAAAAAAATAAATACATTTGCTGTTACATATATATATATTTTTTTGGTTATGTTTATAGTTAGATGTTTTTTTGTTTTTTTTACTTTTACTGTGCCAGATTTTTACATTTCACTACTCTATTTTTTTCTAAAATTGGGCCTGTTTTTTTTTTTAACCAAAACCCCTGTCAAACCTATGCATGGGGGACATAGGTGTTCTCAGGGTGCCTTGCAGAAAACAACCTGAAGTATGTTTTTGTAATAACTTACAACAGTCTCTCCTAAATTATAGTCAAAAAGCAATGTGTCTGTAAAAATGAAAATTGAAAAATTACCACCATACACTTTCTCCAATTTTTTGGGCTAAAACGGTTGCTTCAAAGGCATCAAAGCACACCATATACAATACCTTGGGGTGTCAACATTTAAAAAATATACACTTTGAATGCAATAAATAAAAGTGGGGTATGCGATAGGCCCCAAACTAAAGATAGGCCTATCAGAAGAAATACTCTCATTTTTAATAACTAAAATCACAAGTCATAAAATTGTAACATAACCTTCCCAAAATCCTGGCAAACCTATGCATGGGGGGCATAGGTGTACTCAGGGTGCCTTGCAGAAAACAACCTGAAGTATTATTTTGCAATAACTTACAACAATCTCTCCTAAATCATAGTCAAAAAGCAATGTGTCTGTAAAAATGAAAATTGAAAAATTACCACCATATACTTTCTCCAATTTTTTGGGCTAAAACGGTTGCTTCAAAGGCATCAAAGCACACCATATACAATACCTTGGGGTGTCAACATTTAAAAAATATACACTTTGAATGCAATAAATAAAAGTGGGGTATGTGATAGGCCCCAAACTAAAGATAGGCCTATCAGAAGAAATACTCTCATTTTTAATAACTAAAATCATGTAACATAACCTTCCCAAAATCCTGGCAAACCTATGCATGGGGGGCATAGGTGTACTCAGGGTGCCTTGCAGAAAACAACCTGAAGTATTCTTTTGCAATAACTTACAACAGTCTCTCCTAAATCATAGTAAAAAAGCAATGTGTCTGTAACAATGAAAATTGAAAAATTACCACCATATACTTTCTCCAATTTTTTGGGCTAAAACGGTTGCTTCAAAGGCATCAAAGCACACCATATACAATACCTTGGGGTGTCAACATTTAAAAAATATACACTTTGAATGTAATAAATAAAAGTGGGGTATGTGATAGGCCCCAAACTAAAGATAGGCCTATCAGAAGAAATACTCTCATTTTTAATAACTAAAATCACAAGTCATAAAATTGTAACATAACCTTCCCAAAATCCTGGCAAACCTATGCATGGGGGGCATAGGTGTACTCAGGGTGCCTTGCAGAAAACAACCTGAAGTATTCTTTTGCAATAACTTACAACAATCTCTCCTAAATCATAGTCAAAAAGCAATGTGTCTGTAAAAATGAAAATTGAAAAATTACCACCATATACTTTCTCCAATTTTTTGGGCTAAAACGGTTGCTTCAAAGGCATCAAAGCACACCATATACAATACCTTGGGGTGTCAACATTTAAAAAATATACACTTTGAATGCAATAAATAAAAGTGGGGTATGTGATAGGCCCCAAACTAAAGATAGGCCTATCAGAAGAAATACTCTCATTTTTAATAACTAAAATCATGTAACATAACCTTCCCAAAATCCTGGCAAACCTATGCATGGGGGGCATAGGTGTACTCAGGGTGCCTTGCAGAAAACAACCTAAAGTATTCTTTTGCAATAACTTACAACAGTCTCTCCTAAATCATAGTAAAAAAGCAATGTGTCTGTAACAATGAAAATTGAAAAATTACCACCATATACTTTCTCCAATTTTTTGGGCTAAAACGGTTGCATCAAAGTCATCAAACCACTCCATGTATAATACCTTGGGGGGTCAACTTTTTAAATATAATCACATTTATGGAAAACAAATAAATTGGGGTATGTTAAAAGACCCCCAAAAAAAGACGATAGGCAAAGAAAATATGTTAAATGTGAAAAAAAATCACAAACACATGTCAGACATTTGGCATTGCACCGCCCAAACAAGCCACCAAACCTATGCATAGGTGGTATCACTGAACTCAGGAGATGTTGGTGACCACATATTGGTGTCTTCTTTGGTAGTAACACATAACAGGAGCTGTGAATCCATGTCTAAAGTACAATGTATGTGAAAAATAACACAAAGAAATGAATGCCCAATAGTTTGACAAAGACTAGTGGTTGAATTAGTGTATGGAAAGTGTTAAAACACCTGCATTTGAAATACCCTAGGATGTCTACTTTTCAAAAATATATGGTTTTATGGGGGTAAATTACATTGGCCGGCTTCAGAAATGTCTTAAATAGAACATGGGTGCATGGGATGTGAAAATGGGAAGTGTAAAAAATGGAATGCGCTTCCTAAAAATAAGGCCTTCTAGCCCCCAGAGAACCCAACACACCTATACATGGGTGGTATCACTGTACTCAGGAGATGTTGTTGAACACATATTGAGGTGTTTTTTGGCAGTAAACACATAACAGGAACTGAGAATCCATGCCTAAAGTACAATGTGTGTGAAAAATAACACAAAAAAATGACTACCCAAAAGTTTGACAAAGACTGGTGGTTAAATAAGTTCATGGAAAGTGTGAAAATACCAGCATTTCAAATACCCTAGGGTGTCTACTTCTCAAAAATATATGGTTTTATGGGGGTAAATTTCATTGACCGGCTTCAGAAATGTCCCAAATAGGACATGGGTGCATGATGACCGATGTGAAAATTCCAAGTTGAAAAACTGGAATGCGCTTCCTAAAAATAAGGCCTTCTAGCCCCCAGAGAACCCAACACACCTATACATGGGTGGTATCACTGTACTCAGGAGATGTTGTTGAACACATATTGAGGTGTTTTTTGGCAGTAAACACATAACAGGAACTGAGAATCCATGCCTAAAGTACAATGTGTGTGAAAAATAACACAAAAAAATGACTACCCAAAAGTTTGACAAAGACTGGTGGTTAAATAAGTTCATGGAAAGTGTGAAAATACCAGCATTTCAAATACCCTAGGGGGTCTACTTCTCAAAAATATATGGTTTTATGGGGGTAAATTTCATTGACCGGCTTCAGAAATGTCCCAAATAGGACATGGGTGCATGATGACCGATGTGAAAATTCCAAGTTGAAAAACTGGAATGCGCTTCCTAAAAATAAGGCCTTCTAGCCCCCAGAGAACCCAACACACCTATACATGGGTGGTATCACTGTACTCAGGAGATGTTGTTGAACACATATTGAGGTGTTTTTTGGCAGTAACACATAACAGGAACTGAGAATCCATGCCTAAAGTACAATGTGTGTGAAAAATAACACAAAAAAATGACTACCCAAAAGTTTGACAAAGACTGGTGGTTGAATTAGTGCATGGAAAGTGTTAAAATACAAGCATTTGAAATACCCTAGGGTGTCTACTTTTCAAAAATATATGGTTTGATGGGGGTAAATTCCATTGACCAGCTTCAGAAATGTCCCAAATAGGACATGGGTGCATGATGACCGATGTGAAAATTCCAAGTTGAAAAACTTGAATGCGCTTCCTAAAATTAAGGCCTTTTAGCCCCCAGAGAACCCGACACACCTATACATGGGTGGTATCACTGTACTCAGGAGATGTTGTTGAACACATATTGAGGTTTTTTTTGGCAGTAACACATAACAGGAACTGAGAATCCATGCCTAAAGTACAATGTGTGTGAAAAATAACACAAAATAATGACTACCCAAAAGTTTGACAAAGACTGGTGGTTGAATTAGTGCATGGAAAGTGTTAAAATACAAGCATTTGAAATACCCTAGGGTGTCTACTTTTCAAAAATATATGGTTTGATGGGGGTAAATTCCATTGACCAGCTTCAGAAATGTCCCAAATAGGACATGGGTGCATGATGACCGATGTGAAAATTCCAAGTTGAAAAACTGGAATGCGCTTCCTAAAATTAAGGCCTTTTAGCCCCCAGAGAACCCGACACACCTATACATGGGTGGTATCACTGTACTCAGGAGATGTTGTTGAACACATATTGAGGTTTTTTTTGGCAGTAACACATAACAGGAACTGAGAATCCATGCCTAAAATACAATGTGTGTGAAAAATAACACAAAATAATGACTACCCAAAAGTTTGACAAAGACTGGTGGTTGAATTAGTGCATGGAAAGTGTTAAAATACAAGCATTTGAAATACCCTAGGGTGTCTACTTTTCAAAAATATATGGTTTGATGGGGGTAAATTCCATTGACCAGCTTCAGAAATGTCCCAAATAGGACATGGGTGCATGATGACCGATGTGAAAATTCCAAGTTGAAAAACTGGAATGCGCTTCCTAAAATTAAGGCCTTTTAGCCCCCAGAGAACCCGACACACCTATACATGGGTGGTATCACTGTACTCAGGAGATGTTGTTGAACACATATTGAGGTTTTTTTTGGCAGTAACACATAACAGGAACTGAGAATCCATGCCTAAAGTACAATGTGTGTGAAAAATAACACAAAATAATGACTACCCAAAAGTTTGACAAAGACTGGTGGTTGAATTAGTGCATGGAAAGTGTTAAAATACAAGCATTTGAAATACCCTAGGGTGTCTACTTTTCAAAAATATATGGTTTGATGGGGGTAAATTCCATTGACCAGCTTCAGAAATGTCCCAAATAGGACATGGGTGCATGATGACCGATGTGAAAATTCCAAGTTGAAAAACTGGAATGCGCTTCCTAAAATTAAGGCCTTTTAGCCCCCAGAGAACCCGACACACCTATACATGGGTGGTATCACTGTACTCAGGAGATGTTGTTGAACACATATTGAGGTTTTTTTTGGCAGTAACACATAACAGGAACTGAGAATCCATGCCTAAAGTACAATGTGTGTGAAAAATAACACAAAATAATGACTACCCAAAAGTTTGACAAAGACTGGTGGTTGAATTAGTGCATGGAAAGTGTTAAAATACAAGCATTTGAAATACCCTAGGGTGTCTACTTTTCAAAAATATATGGTTTGATGGGGGTAAATTCCATTGACCAGCTTCAGAAATGTCCCAAATAGGACATGGGTGCATGATGACCGATGTGAAAATTCCAAGTTGAAAAACTGGAATGCGCTTCCTAAAATTAAGGCCTTTTAGCCCCCAGAGAACCCGACACACCTATACATGGGTGGTATCACTGTACTCAGGAGATGTTGTTGAACACATATTGAGGTTTTTTTTGGTAGTAACACATAACAGGAACTGAGAATCCATGCCTAAAGTACAATGTGTGTGAAAAATAACACAAAATAATGACTACCCAAAAGTTTGACAAAGACTGGTGGTTGAATTAGTGCATGGAAAGTGTTAAAATACAAGCATTTGAAATACCCTAGGGTGTCTACTTTTCAAAAATATATGGTTTGATGGGGGTAAATTCCATTGACCAGCTTCAGAAATGTCCCAAATAGGACATGGGTGCATGATGACCAATGTGAAAATTCCAAGTTGAAAAACTGGAATGCGCTTCCTAAAAATAAGGCCTTCTAGCCCCCAGAGAACCCAACACACCTATACATAGGTGGTATCGCTGTACTCAGGAGATGTTGTTGAACACATATTGAGGTGCTTTTTGGCAGTAACACATAACAGGAACTGAGAATCCATGCCTAAAATACAATGTGTGTGAAAAATAACACAAAAAAATGACTACCCAAAAGTTTGACAAAGACTGGTGGTTGAATTAGTGCATGGAAAGTGTTAAAATACCAGCATTTGAAATACCCTAGGGTGTCTACTTTTCAAAAATATATGGTTTGATGGGGGTAAATTCCATTGGCCAGCTTCAGAAATGTCCCAAATAGGACATGGGTGCATGATGACCGATGTGAAAATTCCAAGTTGAAAAACTGGAATGCGCTTCCTAAAATTAAGGCCTTTTAGCCCCCAGAGAACCCGACACACCTATACATGGGTGGTATCACTGTACTCAGGAGATGTTGTTGAACACATATTGAGGTTTTTTTTGGCAGTAACACATAACAGGAACTGAGAATCCATGCCTAAAGTACAATGTGTGTGAAAAATAACACAAAATAATGACTACCCAAAAGTTTGACAAAGACTGGTGGTTGAATTAGTGCATGGAAAGTGTTAAAATACAAGCATTTGAAATACCCTAGGGTGTCTACTTTTCAAAAATATATGGTTTGATGGGGGTAAATTCCATTGACCAGCTTCAGAAATGTCCCAAATAGGACATGGGTGCATGATGACCGATGTGAAAATTCCAAGTTGAAAAACTGGAATGCGCTCCCTAAAAATAAGAGCTTTTAGCCCCCCGAGAACCCGACACACCTATACATGGGTGGTATCACTGTACCCAGGAGATGCTGCTGAAGACATATGAGGGTGTTATTTGGCAGTAACCCTTAATATTATCAGTAAATGTATTCTTAAATTGCTATTTTGTCAAAAAATCAAATTATTTTTTTTTCCCCCCCAAACTTTGGCATAGATTGGTGGTAAAATGGTTGCATGAAAAAAGTCAAAATACCCCAAGTTTAATACCTTAGGTTGTCTTCTTTTAAAAAATATATACATTTGAAGGGTTATTCAGGGATTCATGACAGATATTGGTGTTACAATGTAACTATCGCCAATTTTGAAAAAACATGGTTTTGAAATAGCAAAGTGCTACTTGTACTTATTGCCCTATAACTTGCAAAAAAAGCAAAGAACATGTAAACATTGGGTATTTATAAACTCAGGACAAAATTTAGAAACTGTTTAGCATTGGTATTTTATGGTGGTTGTAGATGTGTAAGAGATTTTGGGGCTCAAAGTTAGAAAAAGTGCATTTTTTTTCATTTTTTCCTCATATTTTATATTTTTTTTTATAGTAAATTATAAGATATGATGAAAAAAATGGTATCTTTAGAAAGTCCATTTAATGGCGAGAAAAACAGTATATAATATGTGTGGGTACAGTAAATGAGTAAGAGGAAAATTACAGTTAAATACAAACATCGCAGAAATGCAAAAATAGCCTTGGTCCCAGATGGTCAACAAATTGAAAAGTGGTCTGGTCACTAAGGGGTTAAGCGATATGAAACCCACTTTTTTTCTTTCATGATTCAGACAGAGCATGTAATTTTAAGCAACTTTCTAATATACTCCTATTATCAAATGTTCTTTGTTCTCTTGGTATCTTTATTTGAAAAGCAGGGATGTAAGCTTTGTAGCCATCCATTTTTGGTTCAGCACCTTAGGTAGAGCTTGCTGATTGGTGGCTAAATGTAGCAATCAGCAAGCGCTACCCAGGGTTCTGAACCAAAAATGGGCCAACTCCTAAGCTTACATTACTGCTATTCAAATAAAGATACCAAGAGAACGAAGAAAAATTGATAATAGGAATAAATTAGAAAGTTGCTTAAAATTGCAAAGTCTATCTGAATCATGAAAGAAAAAAAAATGGTTTTCATATCCCTTTAACTGCCATACACATTAAGATTCTAAAGTCTACAAGTCCGATATTAAATTATTGCATATTTCAAAAAGACTTTAAAAGTGACACTGAGTTATCACATGATTTATGACCTAAGATCCTTATATACCACTGCTTCAAGTCAAACTTCAGAGTCACATACACAGACACTTGGCATTTACGTATAAACTGTAATAATGGATGTTTATCAGATTCCACTGCTGCTATCGTTTGGCAACTCACTATTGAAAATAAATGTTCCTATATTTTTAGAATGTGTGCTGTTAGATAGCATTGTCTGTGTCACTTGTCATTTTATAACTTCAATGAGAAAATGACACGCGACTACGTTTTAAAATGTAATAGTCATTGTCACTGTCACTTGCCATTTCAATGTCAAACACAATGTGACTGTGACTCGATGTTTTAGATATTAGTTTCACAACCATTTTTATTATGTATTTGTTAAATGACAAAGTCTGTGTGACGTTTATTCCGTGAGAGTCAGAAGTCAAAATGCAATTTACAAAGAAAACACAAAACAAAAAAAAGATACAGAATCTGGTTAATGCTGCAAAACTGAAAATCCAATGTGCTTGTAAAGTGTGTGTGTGGGTGTATACGCTAACAATAACATTTTTACAAAGCTTTATTGACAAGAGAGACAGATCTGCATTGGAAAACTTTAGGAGTATTCTCAAAGCACACTTTAAAGGGACAGTACACTGTAAAATTGTTTTTATATTAATGTATTGTCAATGACTTGTTATACCAGCTGCAGAGTATAAAATGTAGGAGAAATTGCATTTTTCGTGTTTATTTGTGTATCTGAAGTAGCTGGTTTTGTGCTTTTAAACCACAGCCTATTACAATGGGTTGAGCTTCAGGTAATATCAGATCTCAATATGTTATCACTTTTATGTACACAGACTTGCTTCCTTATCTTATATTTGTCTGGAACACCAAAGCTCAATACTTAGAGAGAACAACGGAAAATTATCATTTAATTACTTAAAGGGACACTAAACCCATTTTTTTTTCTTTCATGATTCGGATAGAGCATACACTTTTAAGCAGCTTTCTAATTTACTTCTATTATCATTTTTTCTTCATTCTCTTTCTATCTGTATTTGAAAAAAGCAGGAATAAAAGCTTAGGAACAGGCCCATTTTAGGTTGAGAACCTGGGTTGCGCTTGCTGATTGGATGGCTAAATGCAGGCACCAATCAGCAAGCCCTATCCAGGGTACTGAACAAAAAATAGGCCGGCCCCAAAGCTTTCATTCCTGCCTTTTCAAATAAAGATAGCAAGAGAACAAAGAAAAATTGATAATAGGAATAAATTACAAAGTTGCTTAAAATTGCATGATCTATCTGAATCATGAAAGAAAAAGTTTGGGTTCAGTGTCCCTTTAACTATCATGCCCCCAACTGAGGCCTAGTTTCCATTGAGGTGGTAAAGTTTGTAAACTGGTGCTAACACAAAAAATCTCCATAGACTTTAATAGAGATAAATGTTTTAACCACCAGTTTCCAAACTTTACCACCTCAATGGAAACTAGGCCTAAGAGTGTAATCTCTTCTGCTGGCTGTGTTTACTTAGGCTATTCTATAGAATATACTGCAGCATAGAAACTTTCAGTATAGGTTGGGAATCCACAAGCTAAATCAGCTATTTCAAAGGCCAAATTATGGGTAAAGGAGCTACTTGTAAACAATTTAAAACACTCCAGCAGGTAAAATGAATCAGGGGAGACAATTTTTGGGTGACCTGTCCCTTTAAACTAGGGTGGATAAAAATGAATGGGGTTTTTTTAATCAGATTTTTTTTATTTAAATAGGATTTTTTAAATGAAAGGGACAGTCAAGACCAAAATTGTTAATGTTTAAAAAGATAGATAATGTCTTTACTACCCATTCCCCAGCTTTGCACAACCCAATATTGATATATTAATATATTTTATAACATTTAAACCTCTAGATGTCTGCCTGTTTCTAAGCCACTCTAGACAGCCTCTTATCACATGCTTTTTTGTTAGATTTTCATAACAGGAGACTGCTAGTTCATGTGGGCCATATAGATAACATTGTGCTCATGTCCGTGGAGTTATTTAAGAGTCAACAACAACACAGCACTAATTGGCAAAAATGCAAGTCAATAGATAAAAAAGTAATGTAATCAGGAGGCTGTCTGCAGAGGCTTAGATACAAGGTAATCACAGAGGTAAAAAGTATATTAATATAACTGTGTTGGTTATGTAAAACTGGGCAATGGGTAATAAAAGAATTATCAATCTTTTAAAACATTAAAAATGCTTTTTTGAGGAAAAATATATATAGATAGTTTCTGTTTAAAGGGACACTGAGCCCAATTTTTTTCTTTCCCGATTCAGATAGAGCAGCAATTTTAAGCAACTTTCTATTTTACTCCTATTATCAATTTTTCTTCGTTCTCTTGCTATCTTTATTTGAAAAAGAAAGCATCTAAGCTAAGGAGCCAGCCAATCTTTGGTTCAGAGCCTGGACAGCACTTGTTTATTGTTTGCTGAATTTATCCACCAATCAGCAAGAACAACCCAGGTTGTTCACCAAAAATGGGCCGGCATCTAAACTTACATTCTTGCTTTTCACATAAAGATACCAAGAGAATGAATAAAATTTGATAATAGGAGTAAATTAGAAAGTTGCTTAAAATTGCCTGCTCTATCTGAATCACAAAAGAAAACAATTGAGTTCAGTGTCCCTTTAAGATAGATTATAGATTCGTTTTTTTAACAATACAGCAAGATCCTGTATATTCATGGCTGTAATGTTTAATTTGTTTGGTAAATGTATCCCATTAATCCATTCACAATGTCATGCTCTCCCAAAGGTTTCTGTCAGATTATTTTGGACAATTTTGAAGATATTATCAGATATTATTGGTTTTGTAGTTCTCAACACTGTGAATTTGTGTCTGCAGAAATAACACGCCCCTTCTTCACAGTTATATAATAAACATACAGAGTTGAGAAATAGACCTTAAAGGGACATAATCATGAAATAACATTTTTAGGTTTCAGATAGAGCATACAATTTTCAGATTTACTTTCATTATCAAATTTGCTTTGTTCTCTTGGTATACTTTGTTGAAGGAGAGCAATGCTCTACTGGGGCCTAGCTGAACACATTGGCTGAGACATTGACAAGCAGCTAGCTCACAGTAGTGCATTGCTTCTGAGCCTACCTGTGTATACTTAACAATGGATACCAAGAGAATGAAGCAAATTAGATAATAGTTAAAAATGACGTTCTTTTTGAAACATGAAAGTTTAATTTTGACTTTACTGTTCCTTTAATGCAATTGCTCCCCTGCAAATCTATGTACACAGAGTCAACTCATACTAAGTTTCAAGAAGCTCAATGAATAGAAGATTGTTTATAGTGGGAAATATCTGCACAAGGACCTAAGTGTGAGGAGGGAGGAGCAAGCACTAAAAATGAAAACTAATGTTATTGTTTTAGTTAAATAAAACTATTTAAGTTGTTATTATTAAGGTAATGGTTATTTTTCTCTAGTAAAATAAAACAATTTAAATTGTTATTATTAAGGGCATTATTATTTTTTATCTTAAAGTAGCTGAAAAGGTGATCAAATATGAATAATTAACCTATTAAACTGGAGATATTTCACCTCACAATAATTTAATTCATTTTGATGATCTATCGAATGATATATAAACAAATCAGTAACGGTCTGATATAACTGGAAAAAATAATTTGAAAAGTTATTCTAAAAATGAAAATCAGGATTTAAATTGATTTAAATCAAATCTCCCCTGCTTTAAACATCCTGAAGAACACCTTTGCTCCAGCCACATGGAACATTTTACATAGTGTCTACAAATAATACCCCTCACTTCAGCACTTGTATACACAGTATCTAAAATACCAAGTTTTTTTTTTTAAATCTTTTTATTAGATTTTCACAAGATTAGTCAAACAAACAACAATAACCAGTAGCAAATGTTACAAGTTTACCATACATAGTAAACAGGTGTCTATATAGTTATCATACATCCCTTGCATTTATATATCACAGTGAGGGTAATTTAACCTATAAAGTCTAAGTCATATTTGATCATATAACAATGTTACAAAAAAAAGGAAACAGACACCAATTGTATTCATATATAGCTGAGTCAGTCCGTGTAGAAATTATAATATCCCCTCTTTCTTCTCCCTTCCCTTTCACAGAAAAAGACATAAAAAAGGGAAAAAATGGGGGGGGGGGGGGGGAAATACCTCCTCTCTAGCTCCCCACTCTCCATCCCTAATACTCTTTGTAAGTTCTCAATACCAAGATACTGGAAATACTTCACGTAAAATAAGGCCTTCAAAATATACAGATCTCTGAAATACTTTTGTAGGTATGTATTGTGTAGATAGTGGATAGGTCTGTATAATTTCCAGCCACCTATTGAAAAAACATTGTATTTGCTTATCATGTGTACTACTTATGTTATGCTGTTCAAACATAATTTGTGTTTTAATTGCCTGAGTAAATAAATTAAAAGAAGGAGGTTTTCTGTTTTTCCAAAATCAAATTTTGAACTATTAGAATAATGGTATTAACAAGATTATGGCGCGATAAATCTGAAGTCAAGAAAAAGACAACTCTTGGCTCAAAAAATAAATGATCCGTTGTGCTCTTATTTAACCAAAAATTACTTTCAGCCATAGCTGTCTTATTTTTGGGCAGTACCAAAAACAGTGAAGTAAATCCGCTGCAGGAGATGGACATTTATAGCAATAACCTTGTTGTTCTAATGACCATCGAGCTAGTCTTTTCGGTGAAATATATGCATTTTTAAGAAGCTTTAAGTGAGATTCCTTCCAAGAGGAAGAAAGGGGAGCACCACTAACCCATTTAATACCTTTACTAATTGTGTCACCATCGATCTCTTCAAAATATTTAGTCCAGTATGATAGGCACTGCTCCAAATTTAACTGACCTTGTTTTGCAAGCAAGATTTTATATAATAATGAGATTGAATGGTTCCCCTGACTATATAGGTTAATATAATCGCCTACTCTTCCATATTTCTCCGACCAAGGCCCTAGCTGCATCTTTTTCTGTATAAAGTGGCGAATTTGGAGGTATGCATAGAAACACTTATTAGACAAATTATACTCAGTGGCAATACTCTCGAAGGTTCGCATCCCAAGCCTCTCGTCAAGGAATTGTACTACCAGAGTTAAACCCTTATTAGCCCATCTATTAAATATCGCATACTGGAACCCAGGTTGGAATTCCGGGTGGCCTCTGACTGGTAGGAAAGCAGATAAGTGAAAATTAATCTTTAATCGAGAGCAAAGTTGCTGCCATGCTTTAACTACATTATAAATACTAGTCAGTATTTTAATATTTCCGGGAAGATGAGTATACGGACAATGTAGGACAGCTGTAAGGGGAAAAGGGTATATAAGATTTTCCTCTATTTTAATATTAGTTAAGTAATTAGAGGAAAGTAACCAATCTACTCCTTAGCGTGCAAGTATAGCTATATTGTATGCCTTGATATCCGGAAATGCAAGGCCTCCAGATTCCTTAGGCTGAGAAAGCTTTGTTATAGAGAGCATATGTCTATTTTTTTTCCAAAGAAGATCAGAACATGCCCGGTTAAAGAACTTAATATCTTTATCCTGAATAAACAACGGTAAATTATTCATGATGTATAGTAATTGAGGGAAAAGAATAGATTTAATCAACATCACCTTGGCAGTCAATGATAGTGGAAAGAGACTCCAGCGATGTAATTTGGGTATAATATTGAAAAAAAAGGTATATAATTAAGTTTATACCACAAGTTAGGATCTTTATGCAAATTAATCCCAAGATATCTGAAACTATCCACTTCTCTAAAGTTATATTGCGTGAAACTATCCTTGTTTTTATATATCCATAAAATTTCTGATTTGAGATAATTCACTTTATATCCAGAGATTGCGCTAAAATGCTCTAATATCTTTAGTGCTATTGGTATTTTTATTTTTTTATTTTTAAAATAGAGTAATAAATCATCAGCATATAGTGAAAGGACACACACTTGAGTCCCTAATCTTATTCCTGATACTTCTTGCCTAAAATACAATGCCAAAGGCTCTATAGCAATGTTAAAAAGAAGAGGGGAAAGTGGGCAACCTTGCCGTGTCCCTTTTTTTAACTTAAAAAAAGATGTTTGGCTACCATTAACCAGAATATTGGATATAGGAAAGTTATATATAGCTTTGACAAAATGTATTAAGTTCCCAAAAAAGCCAAAATTAGACAGAGCGTTATAGAGATGATCCCAAATTATAGAATCAAAAGCCTTCTCAGCGTCAATTAAAACCATAGCAAAATCCTGTTTAAATGATACTTTATCCTTATGCAGTTTGTTCCATAGATGCTCAAGAATAATATATGTCCTACGAATATTTTTTGTAAGGGATCTACCTATCATGAAGCCCGACTGGTCTAAATACCAAGTTTAAAATAAATACAATCTGCTGTCGTGCGCTACACTAAATATTTTATATTGTACTGGATATGAAATATAGACAACATAGTGACCTACAGAGCATTCAGTGTAACATCTCCCTTTAATCATTTCCATTTAGTGACCTTACAGAAGCAGCTAGAAATCCCAATGAGTTTCAGTGAATCTAGGCTACTATCTATTAAAAAAGAAACAAATACCAGATGCAAGCTAAAATGTGAGTGTAAAAGGAAAAGAAGAGATAGGGGTTCTGATAGTTGTAAATGCCACAATTATGTAGAAAGTTAGGTTCTGGATTGAATAGAAGTTCTGACCACTAATTTAAAGGCAGTCAGAAGACATTAGGTTCAAAGTTACCAAACAATTGTAAAATAAGGTTTATAACTGTAATATGCACAAAGAAGATAAGAAATTTTACTCTGAAGTCTGGTTGAAAAGAAAATGACAAAACGTTAAACTACCCATTTGCGATTTTTTTTGTTCCAGCTATAAAAAACAGAATTTATGCTTACCTGATAAATTACTTTCTCCAACGGTGTGTCCGGTCCACGGCGTCATCCTTACTTGTGGGATATTCTCTTCCCCAACAGGAAATGGCAAAGAGTCCCAGCAAAGCTGGTCACATGATCCCTCCTAGGCTCCGCCAACCCCAGTCATTCGACCAACGGACAGGAGGAAATATATATAGGAGAAACCATATGATACCGTGGTGACTGTAGTTAGAGAAAATAATTCATCAGACCTGATTAAAAAACCAGGGCGGGCCGTGGACCGGACACACCGTTGGAGAAAGTAATTTATCAGGTAAGCATAAATTCTGTTTTCTCCAACATTGGTGTGTCCGGTCCACGGCGTCATCCTTACTTGTGGGAACCAATACCAAAGCTTTAGGACACGGATGAAGGGAGGGAGCAAATCAGGTCACCTAAACGGAAGGAACCACAGCTTGCAAAACCTTTCTCCCAAAAATAGCCTCCGAAGAAGCAAAAGTATCAAATTTGTAAAATTTGGCAAAAGTGTGCAGTGAAGACCAAGTCGCTGCCTTACATATCTGGTCAACAGAAGCCTCGTACTTGAAGGCCCATGTGGAAGCCACAGCCCTAGTGGAGTGAGCTGTGATTCTTTCAGGAGGCTGCCGTCCGGCAGTCTCATAAGCCAATCGGATGATGCTTTTAAGCCAAAAGGAAAGAGAGGTAGAAGTCGCTTTTTGACCTCTCCTTTTACCAGAATAAACAACAAACAAGGAAGATGTTTGTCTGAAATCTTTAGTAGCCTCTAAATAGAACTTTAGAGCACGGACAACATCCAAATTGTGTAACAAACGTTCCTTCTTTGAAACTGGATTCGGACACAAAGAAGGTACAACTATCTCCTGGTTAATATTTTTGTTAGAAACAACTTTAGGAAGAAAACCAGGCTTAGTACGCAAAACCACCTTATCTGCATGGAACACCAGATAAGGAGGAGAACACTGCAGAGCAGATAACTCTGAAACTCTTCTAGCAGAAGAAATTGCAACCAAAAACAAAACTTTCCAAGATAGTAACTTAATATCTATGGAATGTAAGGGTTCAAACGGAACCCCTTGAAGAACTGAAAGAACTAGATTTAGACTCCAGGGAGGAGTCAAAGGTCTGTAAACAGGCTTGATCCTAACCAGAGCCTGAACAAATGCTTGAACATCTGGCACAGCTGCCAGTCTTTTGTGTAGTAAGACAGATAAAGCAGAGATCTGTCCCTTTAGGGAACTTGCAGATAATCCTTTCTCCAAACCTTCTTGAAGAAAGGAGAGAATCTTAGGAATTTTTATCTTATTCCATGGGAATCCTTTGGATTCACACCAACAGATATATTTTTTCCATATTTTATGGTAAATTTTTCTAGTTACAGGTTTTCTGGCCTGAACCAGAGTATCTATCACCGAATCTGAAAACCCACGCTTTGATAGAATCAAGCGTTCAATCTCCAAGCCGTCAGTTGGAGGGAGACCAGATTTGGGTGTTCGAATGGACCTTGAACAAGAAGGTCCTGTCTCAAAGGTAGCTTCCATGGTGGAGCCGATGACATATTCACCAGGTCTGCATACCAAGTCCTGCGTGCCACGCAGGAGCTATCAAGATCACCGAGGCCCTCTCCTGATTGATCCTGGCTACCAGCCTGGGAATGAGAGGAAACGGTGGGAATACGTAAGCTAGGTTGAAAGTCCAAGGTGCTACTAGTGCATCTACTAGAGTCGCCTTGGGATCCCTGGATCTGGACCCGTAGCAAGGAACCTTGAAGTTCTGACGAGACGCCATCAGATCCATGTCTGGAATGCCCCATAATTGAGTTATTTGGGCAAAGATTTCCGGATGGAGTTCCCACTCCCCCGGATGAAATGTCTGACGACTCAGAAAATCCGCTTCCCAATTTTCCACTCCTGGGATGTGGATCGCAGACAAGTGGCAGGAGTGATCCTCCGCCCATTGAATTATTTTGGTCACTTCTTTCATCGCTAGGGAACTCTTTGTTCCCCCTTGATGATTGATATAAGCTACAGTCGTCATGTTGTCTGATTGGAACCTTATGAATTTGGCCTTTGCTAGTTGAGGCCAAGCTCTGAGAGCATTGAATATCGCTCTCAGTTCCAGAATGTTTATCGGGAGAAGAGACTCTTCCCGAGACCATAGACCCTGAGCTTTCAGGGATTCCCAGACCGCACCCCAGCCCACTAGACTGGCGTCGGTCGTGACAATGACCCACTCTGGCCTGCGGAAGCTCATTCCCTGGGACAGATGGTCCAGGGTCAGCCACCAACGGAGTGAATCTCTGGTCTTTTGATCTACTTGAATCATTGGAGACAAGTCTGTATAATCCCCATTCCACTGTTTGAGCATGCACAGTTGTAATGGTCTTAGATGAATTCGTGCAAAAGGAACTATGTCCATTGTTGCAACCATCAATCCTATTACTTCCATGCACTGCGCTATGGAAGGACGAGGAACAGAATGAAGCACTTGACAAGAGCTTAGAAGTTTTGATTTTCTGACCTCTGTCAGAAAAATCCTCATTTCTAAGGAATCTATTATTGTTCCCAAGAAGGGAACTCTTGTTGACGGGGACAGAGAACTCTTTTCTTTGTTCACTTTCCATCCGTGAGATGTGAGAAAGGCTAGAACGATGTCCGTATGAGCCTTTGCCTTTGACAGGGACGACGCTTGTATTAGAATGTCGTCCAAGTAAGGTACTACTGCAATGCCCCTTGGTCTTAGAACCGCTAGAAGGGACCCTAGCACCTTTGTGAAAATCCTTGGAGCAGTGGCTAATCCGAATGGAAGAGCCACAAACTGGTAATGTTTGTCCAGAAAAGCGAACCTTAGGAACTGATGATGTTCCTTGTGGATAGGGATATGTAGGTACGCATCCTTTAGATCCACGGTAGTCATAAATTGACTTTCCTGGATGGTGGGTAGAATCGTTCGAATAGTTTCCATTTTGAACGATGGTACCCTGAGAAATTTGTTTAGGATCTTCAAATCCAAAATTGGTCTGAACGTTCCCTCTTTTTTGGGAACTACGAACAGATTGGAATAAAATCCCATTCCTTGTTCGTTTATTGGAACTGGGTGTATCACTCCCATCTTTAACAGGTCTTCTACACAATGTAAGAATGCCTGTCTCTTTATTTGGTTTGAGGATAAGTGAGACTTGTGGAACCTTCCCCTTGGGGGTAGTTCCTTGAATTCCAGGAGATAACCTTGAGAAACTATTTCTAGCGCCCAAGGATCCTGAACATCTCTTGCCCAAGCCTGAGCAAAGAGAGAGAGTCTGCCCCCCACCAGATCCGGTCCCGGATCGGGGGCTACTCCTCCATGCTGTCTTGTTAGCAGTGGCAGGCTTCTTGGCCTGCTTACCTTTGTTCCAGCCTTGCATTGGTTTCCAGGCTGGTTTGGGTTGTGAGGCATTACCCTCTTGCTTAGAGGATGCAGAATTAGAGGCTGGTCCATTTCTGCGAAAGGGACGAAAATTAGGCTTATTTTTAGCCTTAAAAGACCTATCCTGTGGAAGGGCGTGGCCCTTTCCCCCAGTGATGTCTGAAATAATCTCTTTCAAATCAGGTCCAAATAAAGTTTTACCTTTGAAAGGAATGTTAAGTAATTTTGTCTTGGATGACACATCCGCTGACCAAGACTTTAGCCAAAGCGCTCTGCGCGCCACAATAGCAAACCCTGAATTTTTCGCCGCTAATTTTGCTAATTGCAAAGCGGCATCTAAAATAAAAGAGTTAGCCAATTTAAGTGCGTGAACTCTGTCCATAATCTCCTCATATGGAGTTTCTCTACTGAGCGACTTTTCTAGTTCCTCGAACCAGAACCACGCTGCCGTAGTGACAGGAACAATGCATGAAATTGGTTGTAGAAGGTAGCCTTGCTTTACAAAAATCTTTTTAAGCAAACCTTCCAATTTTTTATCCATAGGATCTTTGAAAGCACAACTATCTTCGATAGGAATAGTAGTGCGTTTGTTTAGAGTAGAAACTGCCCCCTCGACCTTGGGGACTGTCTGCCATAAGTCCTTTCTGGGGTCGACCATAGGAAATAATTTCTTAAATATAGGGGGAGGAACAAAAGGTATGCCGGGCTTTTCCCACTCTTTATTTACTATGTCCGCCACCCGCTTGGGTATAGGAAAAGCGTCGGGGGACACCGGAACCTCTAGGAACCTGTCCATCTTGCATAATTTCTCTGGAATGACCAAATTGTCACAATCATCCAGAGTAGATAACACCTCCTTAAGCAGTGCGCGGAGATGTTCTAATTTAAATTTAAATGTCACAACATCAGGTTCAGCTTGATAAGAAATTTTTCCTGAATCTGAAATTTCTCCCTCAGACAAAACCTCCCTCATGGCCCCTTCAGATTGGTGTGAGGGTATGACAGAACAATTATCATCAGCGTCCTCTTGCTCTTCAGTGTTTAAAACAGAGCAATCGCGCTTTCTCTGATAAGTAGGCATTTTGGATAAAAGATTTGCTATGGAGTTATCCATTACAGCCGTTAATTGTTGCATGGTAATAAGTATTGGCGCACTAGATGTACTAGGGGCCTCCTGCATGGGCAAAACTGGTGTAGACACAGTAGGAGATGATGTAGTATCATGTTTACTCCCCTCATTTGAGGAATCATCTTGGGCAATATCATTATTTGTGGCAGTACTGTCCTTACTTTGTTTGGACGCTATGGCACAATTATCACATAAATTTAAATGGGGAGACACATTGGCTTTCATACATATAGAACATAGCTTATCTGAAGGTATAGACATGTTAAACAGGCTTAAACTTGTCAACAATGCACAAAAAACGTTTTAAAATAAAATCGTTACTGTCACTTTAAATTTCAAACAGAAAACACTTTATTACTGAATATGTGAAAAAGTATGAAGGAATTGTTCAAAAATTATCAAATTTTCACCACAGTGTCTTAAAGCCTTAAAAGTATTGCACACCAAATTTCAGAGCTTTAACCCTTAAAATAACGGAACCGGAGCCGTTTTTCAATTTAACCCCTATACAGTCCCAGATACAGTCTTTGCTAAGACCCAACCAAGCCCTGAGGGGAATACGATACCAAATGACGCCTTCTAAAAGCTTTTTCAGAGATTCTTAGATCCACACACATGCATCTGCATGCCCTGTTCTCAAAAAACAACTGCGCATTAATGGCGCGAAAATGAGGCTCAGTCTATGACTAGAAAGGCCCCCTGACTGAAAAAGGTGTCCAATACAGTGCCTGCCGTTTTATAAACGTTCCCCAAGATTATAAATGTCAATTGTTAGCCTAAATTTGAATAATATGCACAAATAAAGCAATCGATTTAGCCCATAAAAATGTCTACCAGTTTTTTAGCCCATAATAAGCCCTATATTCTAATAAGAAAATGGCTTACCGGTCCCCATGAGGGGAAATGACAGCCTTCCAGCATTACACAGTCTTGTTAGAAATATGGCTAGTCATACCTTAAGCAGAAAAGTCTGCTAACTGTTTCCCCCAACTGAAGTTACTTCATCTCAACAGTCCTATGTGGAAACAGCAACCGATTTTAGTTACTGTCTGCTAAAATCATCTTCCTCTTACAAACAGAAATCTTCATCCTTTTCTGTTTCAGAGTAAATAGTACATACCAGCACTATTTTAAAATAACAAACACTTTATAGAAGAATAAAAACTACATTTAAACACCAAAAAACTCTTAACCATCTCCGTGGAGATGTTGCCTGTGCAACGGCAAAGAGAATGACTGGGGTGGGCGGAGCCTATGAGGGATCATGTGACCAGCTTTGCTGGGACTCTTTGCCATTTCCTGTTGGGGAAGAGAATATCCCACAAGTAAGGATGACGCCGTGGACCGGACACACCAATGTTGGAGAAAGGTATAACTTACATAATAATAGCCAAAGTTCATTTTTTGTAAAGCTGTTGCATAAATGTACTGGCATATGAAATATAAGTATCACTTTATATGGCTAAAAAACATTATTAAGTTCTCATACAGAAGTACAAAAACTAGTAAATGTCTTGTTTTACTTCCTCACTTAATGTGCAAACCTTATTACTGTCCTCTTTGGAAATGTATAAAACATAATTGTATTCATAAAAACGCAGGAAATCAAATAGCACAAAAATATATTTATATGAACATAGTTCTCGGATGAATGCATACGATCAACTCTGCATACACATCTCCTATTTGACACAAAACAAGTCAAAAAATCTGATACAAAATGTATACTGGGACAGTATAGATATTAGGCCATTATTTCCATTAAAGGGACACTGAACCCAAATTTGTTCTTTCATGATTCAGATAGAGCATGCAATTTTAAGCACATTTCTATTTTACTCCTATTATCAATTTTTCTTTGTTCTCTTGCTATCTTTATTTGAAAAAGAAGGCATCTAAGCTAAGGAGCCAGCAAATTGTTTGTTCAGAACCATGGAGAGCACTTGTATATTGGTGCTGTCCAATCAGCAAAGACAACCCAGTTTGATCACCAAAAATGGGCAGGCATCTAAACTTACATTCTTGCTTTTCAAATAAACATACCAAGAGAATGAAGAAAATATGATAATAGGAGTAAATTAGAAAGTTGTTTAAAATTGCACGCTCTATCTGAATCACGAAAGAAACATATTTGGTTCAGTGTTCCTTTAAGTTAGTTAAACCCAAGCATTTGTCACATTTAAAAAACTATAACCCGCATAACCTCACTCCACGCAGGTAGAAAGGAAAACGTATGCCAGCATGATGGCAAGGGGCTTATGTGGTGGTAAGGCCAATTGAAAGCCATCAGGGAACGTCTATATACTAAAAGAAGGCATGAGACGTGCCAAAATGATCTGATGCAATAAGAGTGTGAGAGAAATACTCAGCACTGGTAGCACACAATGCCTCATTTTCTCACAAAAGGCAGTCAAGATGTGTACAGCTGCAGGATGTCTGTATGGATGGCAAATGCTATGTTGATATTGTGAGATTGGAAAAGTGCTGAAAATGCTTGAGGTGTAGCATGATTATAGACATCAGCTTTATGTTTTCAGGCAGCTCCCAGAACAGTATAACATTCCATTTATGTGAATAAATGAATATCCTCTGGCTCTATATGTCACGAATGCTATCATATTTCTACTAATGTTACTGGACCCCAATTCCTACTTGACAAATTAAATAAACCGTAAATCAAATGCAGACTTGGCCAAAGTTGTAACACTTCCATTTACAATGAAATCTCATCATGCTATATCATTTTTGAAGTCTCTTAGGTTTAAGTGATTACCAGTACAATTTGATTTAGAAGACATCTGTCTCCCCAAATGCAATTTATTAAATGAAGTGCTTGAATATAACAAATGTTGTTAGAAAAGTGAAGCGTATAATCGGTACATAGCTATATATAGAGGGAATACAAATATTGGATGTCTCTATCTAGTTTAGAACAGAAGATTCTTTGCATATCAAACAACCAGTCCAAGCTCACTTTCACCCACACATTCATTTCATTTACTTAACTTGTTTCCAAGATTCTCAGCTATGCAAAGAGTATGCAGTGTTTCTATAGCTTAGATTCTAGATGTTGGCAGAATACAGACTTACAAATGGGAATTTGGACAATGAGTTGCAGCCCTCCAGCAGCTCCGAATCATACACAGATGTGGTCAATACAATAAACTGCATAAATGGCTCAGTCACCCTTGGCTCAAAACAAGCGTAGCTCACCCTAAACTAATAAACTCTAAAGTAACGGCGTCACTCCCAATTAAAGTATTGAATATATTCATGTTTGTGTCAAAATTCTGTGAATGAAAACATGTTTAACATCTAAATATTATAAACTATTCTTATTGCTTATGTCTATAAAGTTATTTGTCAAGGGCTAGATTACAAGTGGAGCACAAAATATCACTTTTGCGAGGGTGATATTTGCGCTCCACTTAGCAATACCAGTGCACGCAAATGTGCGTTGGTATTAGAAGTTAGGTGCAATGCGAATACGACCTCGCATTCGAATAGCATGAAAGCATTGCACTCCCAAGAACATGCTTCCATAGGCTTCTATAGGCTCCAATGGGATCCTTGTTCTCATGCCGTCAGACACAGTATGAGAACCCAGAGCAGCCAAGGGGGTGTGTCGCACAGAATATATTAACACATAAATATAAATGTATATAAGCATATACATATATTTACAGGGAACACACAGTCCCCATAGACCGCAATGTAAAGGCACTGTTCAGAGACGTTTTATTTTTCTAACACCCCACACCTGCAAACTTTAAGAGCCCTTATAACTGGTTCTTTGGTTAATAAAAAAAAAAAAATACTACATTATTTTATTTCTTAAAAACTATACAACACTGTATTTAGGGGGCAATTGGGGCACATTTTGAAAATTAACCAGAGATCTGATCTCTGGTTCATTTTCAGAGCACTCGCGGTAGCAATAACCAGCCACTTGTGATCTAGCCCCAAATATCTTATCTCTGAAGAGTTTTGGTAAGCTCTTTTTATAAATATAACCAGGGAAGAAGTACAGGCGTACGTTTGTTGCATAGTGAGTATTTCTGTTGAATGTTCTTTAAATTTTGTAGTTAAAAGTTCAAGAAAATACACTGTATCCTTCATCAGATTTTTTATATTTCTCACATCAAATATTTTTATTACCCACTAGTACAAGATGTTCAGACATTTTAAAATACAGTCTACTGGTACAAAACGGAATCTGACAATGTTTCATTATAGTCAACTATTAAACATAAAAAGTACATAGTAAATTTGAGTACCGTTGAAAAGCTCACATTATTATATGTTATCAAAAATTTGTGGAGTTTACAAACACAGATGGAACAGCAAACCTCTAATGCATTCACCTACTCACAGAACAATACAGTAGTAACTCCTGTATCAGCTCTGGATTGGCTGGAAATGTATCTGCAGCTATTTACAAGTATATATGGGAATAATGCACAGAAACAAGCTTTTGTGGGCAGTGATCAAATAAAAAAGTCTAATTATGCTAATGAGTGATCCTTATCAGCTAAAAGTGTAAGATGTTTCGGTACACTTCTTCACTAGAGGCACTTTTACATTTTAAATATGAAACTCCTGACAACAATACTTGCATCCAATATGATTGGAAAAAATAAATAGAAAATACCACATTTGTTTATTTTTGTTGATATTTACAATTGCCAACATGTTTTCTCTTGCCATAATCATATTCAATTGAAACTGCTTCAACGCAAAGCTGATTGACCTCAGTTCTAGAACATAAGTCTGAGGGCAACATAGTCTTCAAATCAATTTCTACCTATAAACTGTTTCTGTATTCTGACTACTTGAAAGTCAGGCTGTTCAAGGAGATTGCCTCATCTGAGCTAGTGACATTTAATTACCAGAGTAATTGCAATGTCATTCTGACAGAAACTACATCTGAGTTGGCCTCTAATGCGAACATTGAATCATATCAGACAATTCAAAGGGGTCACAACTTTTTACAGAGTTTGCTAAATCCTAACTGACATGACCCTTTAGATTATTAATTGTTTAGATTCATCTTGGTTACTTTTTCCTCTAGGTTGAGTACTATAGACCTACGTTTTGGATTTAATCTTCTATCTAGAGGATCCTTGTTTAAGTTTTTCACATTGAGAAAAATGAGACAATTTTGCATCTACAGTGCATATGAATAGACCGGTCCAGTCGCCAAATGCAACCAAAATTTCTTGCAGGCAACTAAACTTTTTAAGTTGCCAGCCCGAACGATGACCCGACATTTTAAGTGGGACATCAGTAGCAATAAAAGAAAAAAAGGTTAAGGCAGTCAAATTGCCCTCAACATACGCATGCACGTGCGCGCGCACACACAGGGAATGAGGGATGAAAGGGGAGGTTCTTTCTGTCAAATGCATTTAAACAACCTCCCCTTATCTTTATGGCTCTCAATCTCCTTCGTATCAGTTGCTACTTCCCCACCCCTAAGATTGTCTGTGCAAAGTTTAATTTTGACTTGAGTGTCCCTTTAAGGTGAAGAGAATTTTTATGAGAGTCTGGTTGAAATTAGCATGTGTTTATTTACTTTTGTTTTTTTTATACCCAGAACAGATAAGTATATTCTCAGAACTTCTCTGACAAAGAACAGTATACAGTGCATAGGTGTCTTACTTGTCTGGGTCTGGTTAAAATGTCAAGATACTCTGTGTGTATAATATATATATATATATATATATATATATATATATATATATATATATATATATATATATATATATATATATATATATATATATATATATATATATATAACAGGTCAAACAAACTGGACAAAGTATCAGTTCTGTAATAACACCAAAAAAGTAGAATTTTTGCATCAACTCTTCTAAAAGTTGTTTACAAGTTCTTGACTCCAACCATTAAAGGGACAGTCTACACTAGAAATTTTTAATTGTTTAAAAATATAGATAATCCCTTTATCACCCATTCCCCAGTTTTGCATAAACAACACAGTAATATTAATATATTTTTTACCCCTGTGATTACCTTGTATCTAATCCCTTATTTCAGTTCTTTTGACAGACATTAATTTTAGCCAATCAGTGCTAACTCCTAGGTACCTACACATGCATTAGCATGATATGTTATCTAGATGGCACACATGAACTAACACCCTCTAGTTGTGAAAAACTGTCAAATCATCCAGATAAGAGACGGCCTTCAAGGGCTAAGAAATTAGCATATGACCTACCTAAGTTTAGCTTTCAACTAAGAAAACCAAGAGAACAAAACAAAATTGATGATTAAAATAAATTGGAAAGTTGTTTGAAATTACATGCCATATCTGAATCATGAAAGTCTATATTTGCCTTGACTGTCCCTTTAAATAAGTAATTTTCTTGAAACAAAATGCTTCTTTATGAAAAATAAAGGTATTTTCCTATCACACTAGTACCAGCGAATAAATATAGGTTGTAGAAATCAGGAGATACAATGAGGGATTAATAGACTTTTCGTAATCAGATATATTTGTAATAAACACTATGGTGATGTAACGTACAAAGTGAGATGTAAATTCAGCCATACCTGTGTCTTAAGTAAACCTATGTGAAGTTGGCACCCCATGTTTGTAAAAACTAAATTAAAATATACCATTCGTTTGTGCTGCGTTTGTGCTGATTTGTGCCGGTTTGGTTTAGGAGATATTGCGCATAATTTTTTTATGAAACCCGCCCACTTTGCACCTCATGCTATGCAATGTTAAAAACAAATATGCCATTTGTTTGTGCTGGATTTGTGCCGCAAAAACGAATGTTTGTGCCGGTTTGGTTTCGGAAATATAGCGCATTATATTTGCTAAAACTCCGCCCACTTTGCACCTCATGTTATGCAATTTTAAAAACAAATATACCATTTATTTGTGCTGCGTTTGTGCCGATTTGTGCCGCAAAAACGAACGTTTGTGCCGTTTTGGTTTTGGAGATATAGCGCATTATTTTTTTATTCCATTTTAAAAACAAATATACCTTTCGTTTGTGCTGTGTTTCTGCTGATTTGTGCAGCAAAATGAACGTTTGTGCCAGTTTGGTTTAGGACATATTCTTCATGATTTTTTTATGAAATCCCGCCCACTTTGCACCCCATGTTATGCAATTTTAAAAACAAATATACCATTTGTTTGTGCTGCGTTTGTGCTGATTTGTGCCGCAAAAATGAACGCTGGTACCGGTTTGGTTTCGGAGATATTTTCACATTATATTTGCTGAAACTCCGCCCACTTTGCACCTCATGTTATGCAATTTTAAAAACAAATATACCATTTATTTGTGCTGCGTTTGTGCCGATTTGTGCCGCAAAAACAAACGTTTGTGCCGTTTTGGTTTTGGAGATATAGCGCATTATTTTTTTATTCAATTTTAAAAACAAATATACCTTTCGTTTGTGCTGTGTTTCTGCTGATTTGTGCAGCAAAATGAACTTTTGTGCCGGTTTGGTTTAGGACATATTCTTCATGATTTCTTTATGAAATCCCGCCCACTTTGCACCCCATGTTATGCAATTTTAAAAACAAATATACCATTTGTTTGTGCTGCGTTTGTGCCGATTTGTGCCGCAAAAATGAACGCTGGTACCGGTTTGGTTTCGGAGATATTTTCACATTATATTTGCTGAAACTCCCCCCACTTTGCACCCCATGTTATGCAATTTTAAAAACAAATATACCATTTTTTTGTGCTGCGTTTGTGCTGATTTGTGCTGCAAAAACAAACGTTTGTGCTGCTTTGGTTTCGGAGATATAGCGCATTATTTTTTATGAAATCCCACGCACTTTGCACCCCATGTTATTCAATTTTAAAAACAAATATAACATTTGTTTGTGCTGATTTGTGCCGCAAAAATGAAAGTTTGTGCCGGTTTGGTTTTGGAGATATTAAGCATTATATTTGGTGAAACTCCGCCCACTTTGCACCCCATGTTATGCAATTTTAAAAACAAATATATCATTTGTTTGTGCTGTGTTTGTGCTGGTTTGTGCCGCAAAAATTAACGTTTGTGCCGGTTTGGTTTCGGAGATATAGCGCATTATTTTTTATGAAACCCTGCCCACTTTGCGCCCCATATTATGCAATTTTAAAAACAAATATACCATTTGTTTGTGCTGCATTTGTGCTGATTTGTGCTGCAAAAACAAACCTTTGTGCCGGTTTGGTTTCAGAGATATAGCGCATTATTTTTAATGAAACCGCCCACTTTGCACCCCATGTTATGTAATTTTAAAAACAAATATACAATTAGTTTGTGCTGATTTGTGCTGCAAAAATGAACGTTTGTTTCGGTTTGATTTCGGAGATATTGCGCATTATGTGTACATGTACTCTTTGATTCAAGAGTATTATAACAACAAAAATGTTCGTAAGTACAAATAGATTATAAAACTTTGGGGTATACAAAAAAACAGATGTGACTTCCACACCAGAAAAAAATATTTAAAAACATATGGGGGAGATGACATCCCTGGCAACTGGAATAAAACCGGTTTCAGTTTTCTACGCTGAAACTAGACTGTTGCGCTGCGTAACTACACTGCTGCGCTGCATAGAAAACTAGTGAGACAATTTTTTTTCCCATCGCTAGGGATGTAATGCCACCTTAATGCTTTAAAAAAAAAAAGCGACTAAAAAAGAAGTGACTATATAAGAAAACTTGCTTGAGTGCTTCTAAGCGCTTGTTAACTCTAAGCAAGTTAATATTGGGCTGTCTGTGGTTAACATGACATTACAGGCGATTAATATGGCAACAAAGAGGTTAAATTGGCTAAAGGAGGTTTATTAGGCCTAATGGGGTTGAACAGGGCTTTACTGCAATTTAATTGAAACTTTCCTTTTTCAATTGAGTAGTGGGTTTCTACTTATTCACTTTGCAGTTAAATTACTTAAGCTATGGTTTGGGCTACTTCCCATCCATTACTCTTCAATAACCCCATGTATGCCGTATTAACCGGTATGTTACCATGTTAATCCTTTAATGCCCAGGGCTCGGATTTACATTTCGGGTGCCCATAGGCACAGAGCGCACTATACAGAGCACATCCCCCTTGTTTTCTGTTACTGGCGGCTTCGGTGGTGGCAGGGAAGGACCCCGGTGTAGGCTGCCCAATGAAACGCCCGCCTCTCTGCCCCCACGGTCATGGAAAAGAAGGAGGTGTGCTCTGAATAGTGTTCTATATAGAGTGCACCCTCCTTGTTGTTGCCGGTGTTCTGTCGAATTAGCTGACAGAACACCAGCAATTAGGCATGGCTCCCATCTATGAAGGGCACCTGTAGGCACATCCCTACTCTGCCTCATTACAAATCTGGCCCTTTAAATGCCACATTAACCTCTCTGGTGTAATATTAACCCTCTTAAATTTTACTTTCTGGTGCAGTGTTAAAAGGACAGTATACACCAATTTTCATATAACTGCATGTAATAGACACTATAATAAAGAATAATATGCACAGATACTGATATAAAAATCCGGTATAAAACCATTTAAAAACTTACTTAGAAGTGTCCAGTTTAGCTCTGTTTAAAAGGTTACTGGAGCACTCATTGCAAGCGGGAAATATCAGACACTCCCCCTCCCTTTGCATATGAAAAGACCCTTTACACAAACAGAAGCAAGCTGGAGTAGGTATACTTCGGTATTCTCCTAAAACTTTGGGGCTTGGTTAGGAGTCTCTAAATCTGAGCAATGTTATTTAAGAATAAGCAAAAACTATAATTTTTTTAAAAAAAACAACAACTTTATGGGCTATATAAATAGATCATCTACAAAACATTTATGCAAAGAAAAAATGAGTGTATAATGTCCCTTTAATCACTGGTGTTCTATATTTCCCTTAAAAAAAATCCACAAATTGTCTCTATACAGCACAATAGTGTATTTTTATTTACAATTATTTACTGGTTGCAGACTGAGGATACATGTCCTAACATATGTGTAATATCTCAGTAGGCAAAATTAAACAGATTAACTAAAATATTATGTGCAATATCCACCAATTCGGCACAAACAGGGAACAAATGAATATAGTTGTATGCAATAAAGTGTAAAGTCAGTGAGGATTGATAACATATAATATGCAGTATCTTCGAAACCAAATCGACACAAACGTTTCTTTTTGTGGCACAAATCAGCACAAACAAATTGGATTTTTGTTTTTTAAATTTAATAACATGGGTGCAAAGTGGGCGGTGCTTGAGTTTACATAATCTAAAAATCTTGAATGTTCATAATCTCAGAAACCGAACCGGCACAAACAATTGTTTTTGCTGCACAAATCAGCACAAACAAATGCTATATTTGTTTTTAAAATTGCATAAACATGGGGTGCAAAGTGGGCAGAGTTTCAGCAAATATAATGGGTAATATCTCCGAAATCAAACCGGAACAATCGTTCATTTTTGCAGCGCAAATCAGCACAAACGCAGCATAAACAAATGGTATATTTGTTTTTAAAATTGCATAACATGGGGTGCAAAGTGGGCGGGGTTTTTTGCAAATATAATGCGCAATATCTCCGAAACCAAACTGGCACAAACGTTTTGTTTTTGCGACACAAATCAGCACAAACGCAGCACAAACAAATGTCATATTTGTTTTTAAAATTGCATAACATGGGGTTCAAGGCTGGCGGGGTTTCACAAAAAATAATGTGCAATATCTCCTAAACCAAACCGGCACAAACGTTTGTTTTTGCACCACAAATCAGCACAAACGCAGCACAAACAAATGATATATTTGTTTTTAAAATTGAATAACTTGGGGTGCAAAGTGGGCGGGGTTTCATAAAAAAAGAATGCGCTATATCTCCGAAACCAAAACGGCACAAACGTTCGTTTTTGCAGCACAAATCAGCACAAATGCAGCACAAACAAATGGTATATTTGTTTTTAAAATTGCATAACATGGGGTGCAAAGTGGGCGGAGTTTCAGAAAATATAATGCATAATATCTCCAAAACCAAACCGGCACCAACGTTGTTTTTGTGGCACAAATCAGCACAAACGCAGCACAAACAAATGGTATTTTTTTTTTAAATTGCATAACATGGGGTGCAAAGTGGGCGGGATTTCATAAAAAAAATGCTCAATGTCTCCTAAACCAAACCGGCACAAACGTTCGTTTTTGCAGCACAAATCAGCACAAACGCAGCACAAACAAATGGTATATTTGTTTTTAAAATTGCAAAACATGGGGTGCAAAGTGGGCGGAGTTTGAGCAAATATAATGGGCTATATCTCCGAAACCAAAACGGCACAAACGTTTGTTTTTGCGGCACAAATCAGCACAAACTAATGGTATATTTGTTTTTAAAATTGAATAACATGGGGTGCAAAATGGCCGGGGTTTCATAAAAAATAATGTGCTATATCTCCGAAACCAAAACGGCACAAACGTTCGTTTTTGCAGCACAAAAGCAGCACAAACAAATGGTATATTTGTTTTTAAAATTGCATAACATGGGGAGTAAAGTGGGTGGAGTTTCAGCAAATATAATGCGCTATATCTCCGAAACCAAACCAGCACAAACGTTCGTTTTTGAAGCACAAACACAGCACAAACAAATGGTAAATTTGTTTTTAAAATTGCATAACATGGGGTGCAAAGTGGGTGGGGTTTCATAAAAAATAATATGCTATATCTCCGAAACAAAAACGGCACAAACATTTTTGCAGCACAAATCAGCACAAACGCAGCACAAACAAATGGTATATTTGTTTTTAAAATTGCATAACATGGAGTGCAAAGTGGGCGGAGTTTCAGCAAATGTAATGCGCTATACCTCCGAAACCAAACTGGCACAAACGTTCATTTTTGAGGCACAAATTAGCACAAACGCAGCACAAACAAATGGTATATTTGTTTTTAAAATTGCATATCATGGGGTGCAAAGTGGGCGGGGTTTCATAAAAAATTATGTGTAATATCTCCTAAACCAAACCGGCACAAACTTTCGTTTTTTGCGGCACAAATCAGCACAAACGCAGCACAAACGAATGGTATATTTTAATTCAGTTTTTACAAACATGGGGTGCCAACTTAACATAGGTCTCCCTTGAGCTTTAGACATTTGAGACAGTAGATGTGCACCATTCAGCATTTCAGTAAGGACTGGGCCATTCTCTCATAAAGTCTAATTTAAGCCCACAAACACACACATACACACACATATGCTGAGCAGTGACACCACTGAAACATGAAGCATTTGAGAATCTACAAAAAACAGAATAGAGCTATGTGTTGAATAGACAAAAAAAAGTCAGTGCATTAAAAACAAAACTCAATGACACCGAGATGAGTAAAAAAACACCTTGGGCTTAGGAGACTTGTTAAAGTGAAGTGTAAACACAATTCTTATAGCCACCATGCACAAGATTCACTTGTATAACTGCATTATAACATTTAACAGTTCATACAAAAACGATACACATTCATTTGTATATATGTTTTTCTAGAGCCATATGGCATATGTACATAGGATTCCAAGCATAGCTTTGCACACACACAAAAGTAAATAAAATGAAATACATATAAATAATTTAGTCTATACAATAGGAGTGGAACCAAAAAAGAAGGACAGGTAGGTATTTAGTGTCTTGTGCTTACAATACCTTTTAAAGGGACAGTAAATGGATTCAATAGAGCATATAACTTTAAGCAATTCTAATTTATTCTATTCTTAATTTTATTTAGTTCTCTTGGTTTTCTTTATCCTAGTGTGAGTTTAGGAGTGTGCACATGTATTTTGCAATCTGCCAGTAGTGTTTGTAACATTGCTTATTGCAGTGCTATACAATGTTGCAAATACAGCTGCCTTAGACTGCTAAAGACACGTGCACACTCCTAAATTAGCCTGCCTACTCTTCAACAAAGGATACCAAGAGAACAAGGCAAACGTGATAAGAGATGTAAACTAGAAAGTTATTTAAAATGGCATGCTCTGTTTAAACCATGAATATTTCATTTTCACGTCGCTGTCTCTTTAATGGAACAAAACAAAATGCTAATAGCCAAGCACAGTTTTCACTTTTAGAATGGCATAACATTTAACAGCTTGCATAGGATTTTATATGTACGTTTATTAATATACTGTACGTTCTCGGAAATTAACTTAGAAAAAAATACAGTTATATTTACTATTTTAAAAATTACATAACAATATCACACTTCCAAGTTCCCACGCATGAATCGTGTGTGTTATGTAAAGATTACAGTACATATGTGATATTTCCCAACAGTGTTAAAGGGATAGTTTAGTCAAAATTATACTTTCATGATTCAAATAGAGAATGCAATTTTAAGCAGCTTTCTAATTAACTCCTATTAACAATTTTTCTTCATTTTCTTGGTATCTTTATTTGAAAAAGCAAGAATGTAAGTTTAAGAGCCGACCCATTTTTGGTTCAGCACCTGGTTAGCGCTTGCTGATTGGTGGCTACATTTAGAAACCAATCAGCAAGCGCTACCCAAGTGCTTAAAGGGACACTGAACCCAATTTTTTTTCTTTCATGATTCAGATAGAGCATGCAATTTTAAGCAACTTTCTAATTTACTCCTATAATTAATTGTTCTTCGTTCGCTTGCTATCTTTATTTGAAAAAGAAGGCATCTAAGCTTTATTTTGGTTCAGACCTCTGGACAGCGCTTTTTTATTGGCGGATGAATGTATCCACTAATCAGCAAGAACAACCCAGGTTGTTCACCAAAAATGGTCCGGCATCTAAACTTACATTCTTGCATTTCAAATAAAGATACCAAGAGAATGAAGAAAATTTGATAAAAGGAGTAAATTAGAAAGTTGCTTAAAATGTCATGCTCTATCTGAATCACGAAATTTTTTTTTGGGTAGGCTCCTATACTTACATTTTTACTTTTTCAAATAAAAATACCAAGAGAATGCAGTAAAATTGCATACTCTATCTGAATCATCAAAGTTTAATTTTGACTATACTATCCCTTTAACAGTGGGTTGGAAAACAAAAAAAACGCTTTTTAAATGGATACAGGAAAAGATAAAAACAGCAAACTATTCTGACCAAGGGGCCCATTTATCAAGCTCCGCTGCTCTTCAACCTGCTCAGAGCAGGCGGACAGACATCGCTGCAATTCAACCCGATCGAGTACAATCGGGTTGATTGACACCCCCTGCTGGCGGCCGATTAGCAGGGGGCGACGTTGCACCAGCTGCTGCTGGTGCAATGCTGAATTCGGAGAGCGTATTGCTCTCCGCATTCAGCGACGTCTGTTGGACCTGATCCGCACTGTTGGATCAGGTCTGACTGACCTTTGTTAAATAGGGGCCCAAAGTGCAATTTGGGTTTGAAAAAAATAAAAATAAAAGAACAAAGTATCTTGTATTTTAAAATTAATCTAGCTACTTCTGTGTTATTAATGTATGTGCTAATTATGTGCCGGAAAAGCCACCCAGAGGTTAAAGCCAGAATCAGGAGAAATTAAAATGTGCTGCCATCTACAGAAAGATGACTCAATGCTAAGTGAGTGGATAGATGAAAGGCTTTTGCCAGTGAGTTTAAAAAAAAATAAAAAAAATACTATCCACGTTCTCTCGTTTTACTAGTGCATGTGACCTCACAAAACACTTATTTCACTGCACTTGTACCCTGGTGGCAAGGTGCCAAACTGTGCACCAATTGTATTTCTATACTGGAGAATAATATTTACCATCCAGATATATTTACTACACACTGTGCCCCCAGTTGCACAAACGAGCTTTGGCTAGTTTAAACAAACACCTAGGACACAAGCAGAGGAGAGATGTTGCTACCATGTATAGGGTGATTGCTGCTTTTCCTAATGCTAATGTGGTGTTGAGAGGCAGAGGCACCCTTATGTACACAACTGAACCATGCAGGTCTCTGAGCCCCTATGCTTATTTTCACTTCCCATGAGCCCTATTTAACAGTTCTGCAAAATTTGTTAAAGGCCTTTTTATAAATAACATTAATGTTCCTGGGCAACTATGTAAATATCCTCTGTGTACAAGGCACGCTCCTGTTCTTACCCTGAACAGGACTAGAGATTGGTAGCTATATGTGTAGGCAGCAGTGGCATATATAGGATTTGTGCTGCTCTAGGCATTCAAGCTTCTGCTGGCTCCTTACTCCTCACCCCCAAGGTTTTAGGCCTTTTTTAGCCATAATATTTTAGGTCAGGGTGTAAAATTATATATTTTTTTATTTTTCTCTAAGGTTAATGTTCACCGGGGCTTTTAAAAAAAAAAATTGTAGTTTTTGTTTTGTTATTTTTTGCCTGCCACCTCCACTTCAACCTCTAGAACGGTCAGCACTGTGCTTAAAGGGCCACTAAACCCCAAATCTTTCTTTCATGATTCAGATAGAGAATAGAAATTTAAACAACATTACAATTTACTTCCATTATTTATTTTGCTTCATTTTTTAGATATCCTTAGTTGAAGAAAAAGCAATGCACATGGTGAGCCAATCACACGAGGCTTCTATGTGCAGCAACCAATCTGCAGCTAGTGAGCATATCTAGATATGCTTTTCATCAAAGAATATCAAGAGAATAAAACAAATTAGATAATATAAGTAAATTAGAAAGATGTTTAAAATTGCATTCTCTTTCTAAATCATAAAAGAAAAAAAGAAAAAATGTGGGTGGCATGTCCCTTTAAGCAAAGGCACATGCTTAAAGGGACACTCAAAATGAAACTTTCATGATTCAGATAGAGCAGCAATTTTAAACAGCTTTACAAATAACTTCCATTAACAAACTGTGCACAGTCTTTTCATATTTACACTTTTTGAGTCACCAGCTCCTACTGAGCATGTGCAAGAATTCACAGAATATACGTATATGCATTTGTGATTGGCTGATGGTTGTCACATGGTACAGGGGGAGTGGAAATATACATAAGTTTGAAATTTTCAGAAAAAAAATCTACTACTCATTTGAAGTTCAGACTAAGGGGCCGATTTATAGCCCCGTATGCATCTGTTTCCGCGCAAGCCTTCAGGTTCACTAAAAACAGGAGTTAAGAAGCAGCGGTCATAAGACTGCTGCTCCTTAACTCGTCCTCTGAGGTGGCGGACAGCAATCAGCCCAATGGGATACGATCGGGTTGATTGACACCCCCTGCTAGCCGCAAGTGTGCAGGGGGCGGCATTGCACAAGCATTTCATGTGCAATGATAAATGCCGACAGCGGATGCTCGTACTATGATAAATCAGCCCCTAAGTGCTATTGTTTTGTCTTTTTATCATGTATTTGTTGTTTATGCAAATCTACTGTATTTACTGGTCCTTTAACACTGTGTTTGGGATTAGAGGAAAAGTAATTTACTTGCAGCCAGCCTGCCTGCCTGCCCTTTAACTGCTAGCACTGCACTAGAAGGCACAGAGTTAACAGCAGGGGCTTGGAACAGTATTTATTTGATGACATTCAACCCTTTATAATTCAGTCTTAGAGTGACTCTCAGATGACACTGAACACAACTTAAGGATCATTCACATTAACCACAGTAATGTTACGGATGCAGTCATGTGGTTTACATTGAGGTAGTCTATTACATACCAGTCACTATGCATTTTGAAAAAGTTGCAGTAAATAGAAGAGGACAGAAGCGCCACATGGCCCAATATTGTTGGGAATATTTTGAGGTTGTAAGGATGTGATGGTTGCACTCACATGAGATAAGATAGCCCTAGTGGTGTGGAAGGAACGATCTGGGGTCAATAACAGTCACCCAGAAGACTGACCACCGGTGGATATGTTGTGATCTGTGGAGGACAATACAAAGCACAAAGGGGTGCCTATATGGCCTAGTATTGCTGATGCAAATGGATAATAATATAATATATGAAATGCACTCACATTTGATGAAGCACCTCCCTTGGTGCTACAGGGGCAAACTGGGGTCTATATGGTCACCCAGTAGACTTAATCACCGGCATCCAGGAACTCTCAATGGTCCAAAAGCAGATTTAAAGTGTAAATGGTATAGCAAAAACAGGCAGCAAGTGGTAAGTAAAATAACTTACTTTATTTAAAAAGTTAAAAATTATAGCAATGCGTTTCTCAGCCTCTATTTACTGCAGATTACGGACCCTGGGTCGCGGCCTTGATCCTCTACAGATAGCTGCCTGATTGTGCCCACCTATTTATCTACACTGATACCATCTACAAGTCACTTAAGGACTTTTTATTTTTATATTATCACTTGTAGAATATATGCTATTTTGTATTTAATCATATATTTTGTATCTATTGATATAATATCTACCACTGTGTATATTGATATTTCATTGTCACCAATTTTTCACTGCTAAAATTTACCACCAATACCATTGTATTAAGGGCGCCCCCTATTATTATTTTTTGAAAAAGCTGTTGCTAAAGGCTATCACTATGTATTTTTCCCCTCACTGTCCCCTTTCTCACTCCACCTCTCACCTACACTCTCTCACCTTTTTGTCTCTCCATGTCCCTTTAAGGCTTCTCATTTGCAGTTACAGATGGATCTGTGCATTAAACCCCTGCAACTGCGAAGGTGTATTAACTAGAAAGTTTCCTAAAAAGGCCATGTTATTAGGATAAAAACGAACATATAAAATAGCCCTGTCAAACAAACTTTACTGTAACCTTTAAAGTGATGGTAAACTTTTAAAATCAGATCCGAACTGTTAGTGATATTTTAGATGGAGCTTTATTCATCAGTTGTAATGAAGATGCGCTATAACTTACTTTTTAATCAAGATATGAAATTCAAATTCTCTGCGCTATGCCGCCCCCTTCAAAAGTAAATTTTTCAGTGAGCTAAAGGTTTGAACTGTTCTCCAATCAACGCTCTCCCCATATGGCACTTTTTTGTACCTAGAGCACTGATTGGAGAACAATTCACTCATAGAAAAATTTACTTTTGAAGTGGGTAACGGAGTGTGGGGAATTTGAATTTTGTATCTCAATTAAAAAGTAAGTTATAGCGCATCTTCATTACAACTGATGAATGAAATTCCATCTAAAATATCACTAACATTCCGGATCTGTATTTAAAAACTCTCACTTTATGGTTACAGTAAAATTAATTTATTCAGAGTGCAAAGGAAATACTCATTTACATGTGTGAGATTAACCTATAGTGATCTGATTAGACTCTCATCACTGCTAAACCATCTGAATGCTATTTGTATGTAGGTATGATAAGTCTGTAACCGAGAAGCAGTCATATGACTGCTGCTTCTTATTGTGTCCGCAACCTCCGAAGTTTCAAACACAAGACAACCTGGGATGACGGACAAGCCATGCTTTCATGAGCAGGGGGCGAGGTTTAATTTTTGCAGCCAATGATGCTCCAGGGGCGCTGAATGCGTGTGGTCTGGTGGTTGCTATGAGAATCTTCTCTGCACTTTTTTTTATAAATGGGGGCCTTGGTTTAAACTTTACCTTAAAAAAAATATTTTTAAAAGGCTGAAATTTTATTTTTTTAAAATACTTTTTTTTGCCTACAATGTCATTTAAATGTAGAAATCTAACTCTGAGCACAGATAATTCTGTAACACTCTACTAGTTGTTTCACTCTGTCAATACAAGTTTGGCAAATGCTCTCATCTATTGTTATGGCTCATTGATCTTCAAAGCTTGACAGAGCAAAATGAATGGCCTCAAGTTACTCAAAGCAATCAGCTGGGCAGAGAAACACTGGCATAACACATTTTGTTGTTTGAATAGTTTGTACTGTCTGTCACATTAGAAAGTAATCACTGTACCATTTAAGAAGTGAAATATAAACTCACATTTTTATCATAGCGGCAGTAGATTTCCAAATGTCATAAGGTCTATGCTTTTTATCCTGTTGCATATTTAATAATAGAATAAGATTACTACCATGTAACGCAGTTTCATATACAAGTATAGGTGCGGGTCAGCAAATCATGAGCTTTTAACTTACACAACTATTCAAAACCAACTGCAGTCTTAAAAATCCAAACAGATTAATTGCTATAATAGATCATTATTCTGGAATCTTTAAAGAGACAGTCTACTACTGATTGACTATGAGAGAACTTTACAAATGTGTTTAATCCCCTTGAAAGGGTTAAACAAATAGTCAACTAGGGTCAGTAATAAATAAATGAAAGTTTATATGCCCTAGTGAATTAGAGCACATACATTTTTCCATCAGAATGTCCCTTTAATCATATTTAAGCATACAACCTAGCATGGTGTTGAAGAGAAGTGCTTACAAATATCATTTCTGTGTCTGTTCTAAAATAATGAGCAGAATGATAATACACAATAATACAACCAATAAACATTGAAGCTTTCTTTTCCCAAAACTTAATGCTGTTACTGATTAAATATATCCTCAATTCGATTTCTGTACTGAGACAGAATAAAATATTTTAAACAGCTCTTGCAATGATACATTTTGAACAAACAAGGGGAGGGAAGGCTATTATGTGTCAGGAATCCCCATGTCATCAATACAAAGCAGCAGGAAGAACAACTTTCTATCCCTCGCGAGTGCGGTGTAATAATAATGACACATTATACATACACTGAATGTTTGATGTGAGACATCTCACTGTGAGATGCAAACACATTGCAGTAACGTACCATAGGAAATAAATGTAAACGGTAAATACAATAAAACATATTTTTTGGATAATAAGCAAAACAAGTGAAATGTGCACAGCTGAAAGACGCCTTCTAAATGGATTTGACAAAAAGAATAATTCACTGCATTTTATGTTAAAGGGACATAACACACTGTGCATTGCAAAGTGCTTTTTTAAAAGCAAACAAATACCAAAAAAACAAACTAGGATTAAGAAAGCAGAAAAAGAGTGCAAGCCACAACTCAAAGTAAAAACAGACAAGTATGTGCTGCACCTATGCCATAGAAATGTATAGGTTTCCCAAACGTCCTTGTCTATATATAGCGCATAAACAACTCCAACTATTTCCCATATAGACTTCGGGCCTCTGTTCTTTTGGCTTTTGCTTCAGAAAGTGCTGTCTCTTTCAGGCAAAACATTTCAGTAGTATAACAAACGCACCTGAACAATTCTGCATTCTAGACATTTGATTATAAGTTGTGTTTTTTGCCTTCAAGTCATGGATTACTACTTTTTTGTTTATTTCTAGGTTGTTCTGAACCACTTGCCAGACAACAAGCTAGACCTAGGTACTCTTATCTGACAGGTAAGGAGCTATATAAAAAACATAAACAAGGGAGGTTGAATTTAGCCATTAATATACAATATATATACAACTTTTCTTATGTACATTAAGACTTTTTATGTATATTAATAAAGGCTGTATCTCCCACAAGGAACAATTAAAGGATACTGATGAGTAAGCGCCACTAGGGGGGAAACGCGTTAGATAAGCTACCCTGTGTGTTTTTCAGCCTGCCTGTCTGTGGTCATTTTAATATTATTCAATAAATTCAAGGGTTTTACTTTTTGCACACCTTTTGAAGTGCCTGCTTCGTTTTCCTGCTTTTGTGGCTTGATTCCGCCGCTGCTACAGCACTCCAAGCTTGCTGAGGAGATTGGGTGACCTTTTAGAAGTGAGTTCACTTCCGCTACTTCCAGTGTCACGAATCGAGAGACGCCGAGTCTTGTGAAGTGTGTGTGTATACATTTAGTCTAATCTAGGGTGAGCACTTTAATGGTATCTCTTGTTTATTTTATTTTGCAAAACATTTCTTTTGGACCAGTCACTTGAAACTCTAATTTTGTCCCTCCATGAGTATTTATTACTAGTACTAATTCTCTTGTTTGTAAAACTTTTTTTTAAAATAATATAACTGTGCAACATCTAGAATGATTCCGTCATGGAACAATTGAGGATGAAGCTGTATCCTTAAGGGGATAATCACCCCCAGCACAATTCCAGCTCCTGAAACCTGCCTTGCTATGGATTCCTCAAGAAGTTTACAAGCAATCTGAATGTTGGGGATTACGTCACACCACTTTTTTTTATCAAGTATATATAGTAGTTAAATTGTGCCACAATTACCCTGCAACATCTACAACATGCTACCCAGACAATGTTACCAAACAAAAAAAAAAAGTAAGTTGGCTATTTCAAAAGTACAGTACACCGAGGCTCCATCTTGTTTATCTTTATATGTTCTGTGAAAAACAACCGATTTAAATGTTTAGCATGTAGCCTCCTCAAACCTTCAAAATAGTTCCTACAATACTGTATATTCACGCCTCTTACTGACCTTCAGTAATCCTCAATGATACATCCAATGTAATAACTTCCTCTATTTTAAGGGGGGAAAAAACACTTGAATCTTGAATAAAAAAAAATTCTGTACCCCCATGATGTATCGAGTTTGTTATACATAGCACTGCTTAATACAAAAGTATTAATGAATCCATTGATAAACTGGCCTTTATCTTTAAAAAAAAAACTATAAAGAAACACTGCAATAAGTGATCTTGCATTTATTTATATTTATACGGTCTCCACCGTATTACTTGACTATTAAATTAAATTGTTACCCACTAATTATAAGAGTCTTGTAGGAGTACACAAAAATGCCTCCTTAAAAAATATAATGCTAAAGCATATGCTATGTGTATCTGCAAGGGATGAAAATAGGTTCAAACTTTAACAGATGAAGTAATGATTTTTTTTACCTGCCAAGAAAACAACCAAAGCAATGTTTGTACTTGATCTTTTAAAAAATGTAAACACATAATTTCATTAAAATGGAATCCTTTGTTTTTATGATGTACAGTATATCAATGTGTTCCCCAGATTCTAGATATAAGTATAAGTAAAAAACATAATTTATGTAAGAACTTACCTGATAAATTCCTTTCTTTCATATTAGCAAGAGTCCATGAGTTAGTGACGTATGGGATATACATTCCTACCAGGAGGGGCAAAGTTTCCCAAACCTTAAAATGCCTATAAATACACCCCTCACCACACCCACAATTCAGTTTAACGAATAGCCAAGAAGTGGGGTGATAAGAAAGGAGCGAAAGCATCAAAAAAATAAGGAATTGGAATAATTGTGTTTTATACAAAAAAATCATAACCACCACAAAAAAGGGTGGGCCTCATGGACTCTTGCTAATATGAAAGAAATGAATTTATCAGGTAAGTTCTTACATAAATTATGTTTTCTTTCATGTAATTAGCAAGAGTCCATGAGCTAGAGACGTATGGGATAACAAATACCCAAGATGTGGCACTTCCACGCAAGAGTCACTAGAGAGGGAGGGATAAAATAAAGACAGCCAATTCCGCTGAAAAATTAATTCACTACCCAAATCAAAAAAGTTTCAATTTTTATAATGAAAAAAAACTGAAAATATAAGCAGAAGAATCAAACTGAGACAGCTGCCTGAAGTACCATTCTACCAAAACTTCTTCTAAAGAAGAGAAAACATCAAAAAGGTAGAACATAGTAAAAGTATGCAAAGAAGACCAAGTCATTGCTTTGCAAATCTGATCAACAGAAGCTTCATTCTTAAAAAGCCCAGGAAGTAGAAACTTACCTAGTAGAATGAGCCATAATCCTCCGAGGCGGGAATCCACCCGACTCCAAATAAGCATGATGAATCAAAAGTTTAAGCAAGATGCCAAATAAATGGCAGAAGCTTTTTGACCTTTCTAAAACCAGAAAAGATAAAAAATAGACTAGAAGTCTATCTGAAATCTGAATAGCTTCAACATAGAATTTCAAAACTCTTACCATATCCAAAGAATGTAAGAATCTCACCAAAAAAGTCTTAGGAAAACAATAATTCCTCCCTAATGTTTGTTAGAATTTACAACTTTAGGTAAGAATTGAAATGAGGACAGCAAAAACCACCTTATCCTGATGAAAAAAAATAGAAAAAACATAATTTATGTAAGAACTTACCTGATAAATTCATTTCTTTCATATTAGCAAGAGTCCATGAGCTAGTGACGTATGGGATATACATTCCTACCAGGAGGGGCAAAGTTTCCCAAACCTCAAAATGCCTATAAATACACCCCTCACCACACCCACAATTCAGTTTAACGAATAGCCAAGAAGTGGGGTGATAAAAAAGTGCGAAAGCATATAAAATAAGGAATTGGAATAATTGTGCTTTATACAAAAATCATAACCACCACAAAAAAAGGGCGGGCCTCATGGACTCTTGCTAATATGAAAGAAATGAATTTATCAGGTAAGTTCTTACATAAATTATGTTTTCTTTCATGTAATTAGCAAGAGTCCATGAGCTAGTGACGTATGGGATAATGATTACCCAAGATGTGGATCTTTCCACGCAAGAGTCACTAGAGAGGGAGGGATAAAATAAAGACAGCCAATTCCTGCTGAAAATAATCCACACCCAAAATAAAGTTTAATGAAAAACATAAGCAGAAGATTCAAACTGAAACCGCTGCCTGAAGTACTTTTCTACCAAAAACTGCTTCAGAAGAAGAAAATACATCAAAATGGTAGAATTTAGTAAAAGTATGCAAAGAGGACCAAGTTGCTGCTTTGCAAATCTGATCAATCGAAGCTTCATTCCTAAACGCCCAGGAAGTAGAAACTGACCTAGTAGAATGAGCTGTAATCCTCTGAGGTGGAGTTTTACCCGACTCAACATAGGCAAGATGAATTAAAGATTTCAACCAAGATGCCAAAGAAATTGCAGAAGCTTTCTGGCCTTTTCTAGAACCGGAAAAGATAACAAATAAACTAGAAGTCTTTCGGAAAGACTTAGTAGCTTCAACATAATATTTCAAAGGTCTAACAACATCCAAAGAATGCAACGATTTCTCCTTAGAATTCTTAGGATTAGGACATAATGAAGGAACCACAATTTCTCTACTAATGTTGTTGGAATTCACAACTTTAGGTAAAAATTCAAAAGAAGTTCGCAACACCGCCTTATCCTGATGAAAAATCAGAAAAGGAGACTCACAAGAAAGAGCAGATAATTCAGAAACTCTTCTGGCAGAAGAGATTGCCAAAAGGAACAAAACTTTCCAAGAAAGTAATTTAATGTCCAATGAATGCATAGGTTCAAACGGAGGAGCTTGAAGAGCCCCCAGAACCAAATTCAAACTCCAAGGAGGAGAAATTGACTTAATGACAGGTTTTATACGAACCAAAGCTTGTACAAAACAATGTATATCAGGAAGAATAGCAATCTTTCTGTGAAAAAGAACAGAAAGAGCAGAGATTTGTCCTTTCAAGGAACTTGTGGACAAACCCTTATCTAAACCATCCTGAAGAAACTGTAAAATTCTCGGTATTCTAAAAGAATGCCAAGAAAAATGATGAGAAAGACACCAAGAAATATAAGTCTTCCAGACTCTATAATATATCTCTCTAGATACAGATTTACGAGCCTGTAACATAGTATTAATCACAGAGTCAGAGAAACCTCTTTGACCAAGAATCAAGCGTTCAATCTCCATACCTTTAAATTTAAGGATTTCAGATCCTGATGGAAAAAAGGACCTTGCGACAGAAGGTCTGGTCTTAACGGAAGAGTCCACGGTTGGCAAGAGGCCATCCGGACAAGATCCGCATACCAAAACCTGTGAGGCCATGCCGGAGCTACCAGTAGAACAAACGAGCATTCCTTCAGAATCTTGGAGATTACTCTTGGAAGAAGAACTAGAGGCGGAAAGATATAGGCAGGATGATACTTCCAAGGAAGTGATAATGCATCCACTGCCTCCGCCTGAGGATCCCGGGATCTGGACAGATACCTGGGAAGTTTCTTGTTTAGTTGAGACGCCATCAGATCTATTTCTGGAAGTTCCCACATTTGAACAATCTGAAGAAATACCTCTGGGTGAAGAGACCATTCGCCCCGATGCAACGTTTGGCGACTGAGATAATCCGCTTCCCAATTGTCTATACCTGGGATATGAACCGCAGAGATTAGACAGGAGCTGGATTCCGCCCAAACCAAAATTCGAGATACTTCTTTCATAGCCAGAGGACTGTGAGTCCCTCCTTGATGATTGATGTATGCCACAGTTGTGACATTGTCTGTCTGAAAACAAATGAACGATTCTCTCTTCAGAAGAGGCCAAAACTGAAGAGCTCTGAAAATTGCACGGAGTTCCAAAATATTGATCGGTAATCTCACCTCCTGAGATTCCCAAACTCCTTGTGTCGTCAGAGATCCCCACACAGCTCCCCAACCTGTGAGACTTGCATCTGTTGAAATTACAGTCCAGGTCGGAAGCACAAAAGAAGCCCCCTGAATTAAACGATGGTGATCTGTCCACCACGTTAGAGAGTGTCGTACAATCGGTTTTAAAGATATTAATTGAGATATCTTTGTGTAATCCTTGCACCATTGATTCAGCATACAGAGCTGAAGAGGTCGCATGTGAAAACGAGCAAAGGGGATCGCGTCCGATGCAGCAGTCATAAGACCTAGAATTTCCATGCATAAGGCTACCGAAGGGAATGATTGTGACTGAAGGTTTCGACAAGCTGAAATCAATTTTAGACGTCTCTTGTCTGTTAAAGACAGAGTCATGGACACTGAATCTATCTGGAAACCCAGAAAGGTTACCCTTGTCTGAGGAATCAATGAACTTTTTGGTAAATTGATCCTCCAACCATGATCTTGAAGAAACAACACAAGTCGATTCGTATGAGATTCTGTTAAATGTAAAGACTGAGCAAGTACCAAGATATCGTCCAAATAAGGAAATACTACAATACCCTGTTCTCTGATTACAGACAGAAGGGCACCGAGAACCTTTGTAAAAATTCTTGGAGCTGTAGCTAGGCCAAACGGCAGAGCCACAAACTGGTAATGCTTGTCCAGAAAAGAGAATCTCAGGAACTGATAATGATCTGGATGAATCGGAATATGCAGATATGCATCCTGTAAATCTATTGTGGACATATAATGCCCTTGCTGAACAAAAGGCAAGATAGTCCTTACAGTTACCATTTTGAACGTTGGTATCCTTACATAACGATTCAATATTTTTAGATCCAGAACTGGTCTGAAGGAATTCTCCTTCTTTGGTACAATGAAGAGATTTGAATAAAACCCCATCCCATGTTCCGGAACTGGAACTGGCATAATTACTCCAGCCAACTCTAGATCTGAAACACAATTCAGAAATGCTTGAGCTTTCACTGGATTTACTGGGACACGGGAAAGAAAAAATCTCTTTGCAGGAGGTCTCATCTTGAAACCAATTCTGTACCCTTCTGAAACAATGTTCTGAATCCAAAGATTGTGAACAGAATTGATCCAAATTTCTTTGAAAAAACGTAACCTGCCCCCTACCAGCTGAGCTGGAATGAGGGCCGCACCTTCATGTGGACTTAGAAGCAGGCTTTGCCTTTCTAGAAGGCTTGGATTTATTCCAGACTGGAGATGGTTTCCAAACTGAAACTGCTCCTGAGGATGAAGGATCAGGCTTTTGTTCTTTGTTGAAACGAAAGGAACGAAAACGATTATTAGCCCTGTTTTTACCCTTAGATTTTTTTATCCTGTGGTAAAAAAGTTCCTTTCCCACCAGTAACAGTTGAGATAATAGAATCCAACTGAGAACCAAATAATTTGTTACCCTGGAAAGAAATGGAAAGTAGAGTTGATTTAGAAGCCATATCAGCATTCCAAGTCTTAAGCCATAAAGCTCTTCTAGCTAAAATAGCTAGAGACATAAACCTGACATCAACTCTGATAATATCAAAAATGGCATCACAGATAAAATTATTAGCATGCTGAAGAAGAATAATAATATTATGAGAATCATGATCTGTTACTTGTTGCGCTAAAGTTTCCAACCAAAAAGTTGAAGCTGCAGCAACATCAGCCAATGATATAGCAGGTCTAAGAAGATTACCTGAACACAGATAAGCTTTTCTTAGAAAGGATTCAATTTTCCTATCTAAAGGATCCTTAAACGAAGTACCATCTGCCGTAGGAATAGTAGTACGTTTAGCAAGGGTAGAAATAGTCCCATCAACTTTAGGGATTTTGTCCCAAAATTCTAATCTGTCAGATGGCACAGGATATAATTGCTTAAAACGTTTAGGAGTAGTAAATGAATTACCCAATTTATCCCATTCTCTGGAAATTACTTCAGAAATAGCATTAGGAACAGGAAAAACTTCTGGAATAACCACAGGAGATTTAAATACCTTATCTAAACGTTTAGAATTAGTATCAAGAGGACCAGAATCCTCTATTTCTAAAGCAATTAATACTTCTTTAAGTAAAGAACGAATAAATTCCATTTTAAATAAATATGAAGATTTATCAGCATCAATCTCTGAGACAGAATCCTCTGAACCAGAAGAGTCATCAGAATCAGAATGATGATGTTCATTTAAAAATTCATCTGTAGAGAGAGAAGTTTTAAAATATTTTTTATGTTTACTAGAAGGAGAAATAACAGACATAGCCTTCTTGATGGATTCAGAAACAAAATCTCTTATGTTATCAGGAACATTCTGCACCTTAGATGTTGAAGGAACTGCAACAGGCAATGGTACATTACTAAAGGAAATATTATCTGCATTAACAAGTTTGTCATGACAATTAATACAAACAACAGCCGGAGGAATAGCTACCAAAAGTTTACAGCAGATACACTTAGCTTTGGTAGTTCCAGCACTAGACAGCGATTTTCCTGAAGTATCTTCTGACTCAGATGCAACGTGAGACATCTTGCAATATGTAAGAGAAAAAACAACATATAAAGCAAAATTGATCAAATTCCTTAAATGACAGTTTCAGGAATGGGAAAAAATGCCAGAGAACAAGCTTCTAGTAACCAGAAGCAAAGAAAAAATGAGACTGAAATAATGTGGAGACAAAAGCGACGCCCATATTTTTTAGCGCCAAATAAGACGCCCACATTATTTGGCGCCTAAATGCTTTTTGGCGCCAAAAAAGACGCCACATCTGGAACGCCGACATTTTTAGCGCAAAAGGACGTCAAAAATGACGCAACTTCCGGCGACACGTATGACGCCGGAAACAGAAAAGATTTTTTGCGCCAAAAAAGTCCGCGCCAAGAATGACGCAATAAAATGAAGCATTTTCAGCCCCCGCGAGCCTAACAGCCCACAGGGAAAAAAGAGTCAAATTTTTTAAGGTAAGAAAAAATGATTGATTCAAATGCATTATCCCAAATATGAAACTGACTGTCTGAAAATAAGGAATGTTGAACATTCTGAGTCAAGGCAAATAAATGTTTGAATACATATATTTAGAACGTTATAAACAAAGTGCCCAACCATAGCTTAGAGTGTCACAGAAAAAAAGATTTACTTACCCCAGGACACTCATCTACATGTTTGTAGAAAGCCAAACCAGTACTGAAACGAGAATCAGCAGAGGTAATGGTATATAAATAAGAGTATATCGTCGATCTGAAAAGGGAGGTAAGAGATGAATCTCTACGACCGATAACAGAGAACCTATGAAATAGACCCTGTAGAAGGAGATCACTGCATTCAAAATAGGCAATACTCTCCTCACATCCCTCTGACATTCACTGCATGCTGAGAGGAAAACCGGGCTCCAACTTGCTGCGGAGCGCATATCAACGTAGAATCTAGCACAAACTTACTTCACCACCTCCATAGGAGGCAAAGTTTGTAAAACTGAATTGTGGGTGTGGTGAGGGGTGTATTTATAGGCATTTTGAGGTTTGGGAAACTTTGCCCCTCCTGGTAGGAATGTATATCCCATACGTCACTAGCTCATGGACTCTTGCTAATTACATGAAAGAAAAGAGATTCACAAGAAAGAACAGATAATTCAAAAACTGTTCTAGCTGAAGAGATGTCCAAAAAGAAACATTTTCTGCCTCCGCGAGCCTAACAGCACACAGGGAAAAATGATCAATGGAAAATTTTCAAGGTAAAGAAAAATAAATTGAATTAAAATGCATTATCCCAAATAATGAAACTGACAGTCTGAATTTTTAAAGGAATACTGATTATCCTGAATCATGGCAAATATAAGTTTAAAGACATATATTTAGAACTTTACATAGAAAGTGCCCAACCATAGCTTAGAGTGTCATAATAAAATAAGACTTACTTACCCTAAGACACTCATCTACATATAGTAGATAGCCAAACCAGTACTGAAACGAGAATCAGTAGAGGTAATGGTATATAAGAGTATATCGTCGATCTGAAAAGGGAGGTAAGAGATGAATCTCTACGACCAATAACAGAGAACCTATGAAATAGATCCCGTAGAAGGAGACCATTGAATTCAAATAGGCAATACTCTCTACACATCCCTCTGACATTCACTGCACTCTGAGAGGAAAACTGGGCTCCAGCCTGCTGCGAAGCGCATATCAACGTAGAATCTAGCACAAACTTACTTCACCACCTCCATGGGAGGCAAAGTTTGTAAAACTGAATTGTGGGTGTGGTGAGGGGTGTATTTATAGGCATTTTAAGGTTTGGGAAACTTTGCCCCTCCTGGTAGGAATGTATATCCCATACGTCACTAGCTCATGGACTCTTGCTAATTACATGAAAGAAATCACATATTTCTAGCATACCTCCCAACATTGGTCGGCTGCTATCCAGAATGTGGGAGGTAAAAGTATATGGGAGAGGTAAGGGTGTGATGTGGGTGTGTCAGGGCATCTAGCAAGGCATAAGAGTGCCCAGATGGAGCATGCGTGGGACTTGGTCAGTTCAACCCATTACAAGTCTGCCGGACGGTTGGGAGGTAATGCTATTGTTCTTCTAATATAAGCAGTCCCATGTATATGCCTAACAATATTTACACATAATAAATACAATAATAATATGTCCAGTACTTTAAATATCATATTTATATTAGCAAAAAGATTCCTCTCAGAATGATTAGATGTACCAAATACATTATGAGTCTTTATTGCTGATAGCAATATCCTGCTGATGAATGTAAGCTAGAGATTAATGTTGGCTACAATACTGATACAGATTAAATTAAATAAACACAATATGAATGCCCAGCACAACATTCAGCAGCAGCTGCTTCTAACCCAGCACTTCCCATTCATCTGGCTCTATGGCCTCATTGTTGTGACTGGCTTATTTGTCTGTACTGTCACTTATTATAATAACCAGCTTGGTTGGCTCTAATGTATGAGATGTAGCAAAACTTAACTAGCAAACAATTTATTTTCAGTTGCAATTTTTCCATTTAATCAACATTTTTCTGATTTTTGTGGTCACTAACTTTATTATTATTATTAAAAATTACTGGAAAGGATACCCTAAGGGCAATATTAACAAAATAGAAGAAAATTGGAAAGAACACACAGAAACAATTCCGTAAAAATTCAGTAAACAATTCAGTAAAAAATCATTGATAGTGGTACCCCAGTATTCTTGGCCAACAGATGGATACCTCGGCATCAGTTGGGGTGCCGTAAGAACAGGCTCCAAAAAAATAATATTACAGATAACAACATAATAAAATAACTACGCGTTTCGTCCTGTATACGGACCATTGTAAAGCTTTGATTTTTAAAAAAGATAAACTTTTTACTTTCAACTTGTTAAATGTGCAGTATACAACAAGCACAAAAATCTGAAGTTGAGTGCATTGAGCGCACGAGCAATAAATAGCACTTCACTCATAACCTAGCCCTAAGGCAGTGATGGCCAACTTACAAACCCATGGGGCCCCAATATTAATCTTTTAGAACCTTAACAGTCACATACACATTTATGGCTGTTAAACACACAAATAATAATACATTCCCTAAAAATGTACAGTGGCACAGGGACAGATTTGGGTAAGGTTGTTTACTCCTTTATCAGGCTTTATTTTAGTTTTGCTTTTTCTTGGGGGCTGCAAACACTTGTGCAGAGGGCTGCATGTGACCCATTAGCGGCCAGTTGGCCACCCATAATCTAGGGCAACAACATACTCAAATATTTTGGAAGTATCCCTTTTAAAGCTGGCAATTTGGAAAAAACTCTTCATTATGTCAAATGGCAAAGAAAGAAAACAGAAAAAAATAATAAAACAAATGCTTTGATTTATAATAGGTCATTTTTTTTGCATCAGTATCCTGTATGGTGATGTAATTCTGCATTATGTCAGTACAGGGTACATTTAAAAAGGAGCTTTCAGTCAATTTTCATTTCTTTAATTTTTAACAAAATTTATATGGAAGAAAATTCAAAACAACTGTAAAAAACAGCTGCACATTCTTTTCTAAAACTAATAAAAAAACAAAGGTTATGCAACTATCGGCAAATATGCATTTAACTTTGACAAGATCACGGTTAGTTAACATGTGGCATAGTAACAAATGGAGAATCATCCTTAACAGGCCAAATCTGGATTTAAGGTCTAAAACTTCCTTAAAAGCTAAGGAATTACTGGCTAGACACGCATAAGCTTGTCAAGTGTTGAACTGCTCTGATGCAGAATTTTTCAAGTGTATTATTCAATATTTATAAAAAAAATATGGGATACATTTTTTCCACAAATCACTTCAAAGAGCACATCAGCTCCTGATATTATTCTTTTTTTATTTTACTTTTATAAAACCATACAAATATCATGAAAAGAGCATCTAAGGTACTTTACAGTAACTCAAAAGGTTTGAGAAAAAAGTGAAAAGACAGTGGGTAGGAAAACCCCCCAAAATGTATGCTTACCTGCTAGAATAATTTCTTCCATGATGGTGAGAGTCCACAAGCCATTAGATGTGGGATTAAACTCCAGTCCTACAGGAGGAAGCAAAAACACCCCACAGAACAGCTTTAATCCCTCCCACTTTACCATGATTCCTTAGTCATAAATATGGCCAAGAGAAAGGAGAAAATATGAAAGTAGGAAAGGAAAAGCATTGTAAAAGAAGTGCAAAATGAAGGGTCTCGTGGACTCTCACCATCATGAAAGAAATTAATTTATCAGGTAAGCATAAATTTTCTTTTCTTTAATAAGGTGGGGAGAGTCTATGAGCCGTCACATGTGGGACCCAAGCTGTGAAGTCCATGAGACCACCAAGAAATAGGGTGGGAAAAACTGTTAAGGCAGATAGAGGTACCAGAGAGGCACTGCAGCCTGCAGAACTTTAATACCAAAAGCAGTTTAGAAAAGGCAAACGTGTCAAAATGGTAGAATTTGGTAAAGGCATGAAAAGATGACCAAGTAGGTGCCTTGTACTTCTTCTTATTATTATTTTATCAGGTATCTGTAGAGCGCCAACAGATTCCGCATTTCTAAAAACACAAGAAGTGGCAACTACTCTGGTAGAATGAGCAGTATTCATTTAAGCAAAATCTTACCCGCAACTAGGTACGCTTTAAGTCACACCGCCAAGGTGATTGCAGTAGTTTTCTGTCCCTTGCAAGGGACCTGAGAAATGGATAAACAAGGAAGAAGAAATTCTGAATTCTTTAGTGACTTCAAGATACAATTTCAAGCCCCAAACTACATCCAAGTTAAGAAGTGATCTCTCTTTAGCGTTAAGTTTTTCTGCGCTGAACAGGGAGATGAGACTAAAATATGTTAATTGATGTTTTAAGAAAGAAACAACTTTAGTAAGGAAAGAGTAAGTTAGTTCTTAAAACTACAGACATCCCAACTCTCCCTAAAGTGCAGGGAGTCTCCCTGATTGTAATAACGACTCCCTGATGCCAGCAAATGGAATGCAATCTCCCTGAAACTCCAAGTACCATGATCCAATGTGGCCCAAATCCAGAAAAGTGTTTCTTTACGGAATGCCTTTAGTTGCTGGGACGTTATAGAACTCTCAAAGCATGCACCAGTAACAAAAAAGCACTCACTGATTTTAATAAAATAAAACACAGATACTACCTTATTTACTGCACGTAATTAAACGTTGTATTCTAAAATATTTAAGCATTCAACAAGCGTATGTATAGGTTTGTTGTATGTGGTTGTGCAATAAAGCTACTTTAGTGGGAAGCTACTTTAATAATAAGTCTCTATCTTATTTAGGGTTTGAAGGTGTCCAATATATAACTGGGGGGGGGGGAGGGGTGGCGGCGCAGTAGCGGGTTAAGCCACCTTCCTGTAAGTTTTTGCAAGTTGGGATGTCTGAAACTGCTTTATCCTGATAAAAAAAAAATCAGGTAAGGAGAATCACAAAATCACTCTTGCTCTTCTGGTGATGAAATGGCTAAGAGAAAGAATCTTTAAAGACAACAGTTAAAGGGACATAATACTCATATGCTAAATCACTTGAAACTGAAGCAGTATAACTGTAAAAAGCTGACAGGAAAATATCACCTGAGCATCTCTATGTAAAAAAGGAAGATATTTTACCTCACAATTTCCTCAGCTCAGCAGAGTCAGTGCTGTGTAAAAAGTTATACTCAGCTTCAGGTAAAAAAAAAAAACCCTTAAACTTAAACTGAATATGGAAATAACATGAGTGTTCACAAAGCTCACTCCCCTTGCCTGTCCTGGGACAGACATACTGATTTGCTGCTTAAAGTCCTTTGCAATAGGGTGTGAATACTAAGGACATTTTGAGGTAAAATATCTTTCTTTTTTACATAGAGATGTTCAGGTGATATTTTCTAGTCAGCTTTTTACAGCTATGCTGCATCACTTTTCAAGTGTTTCATCATTTGGGTATTATGGCCCTTTAAATGCCAGACTATGCATATGTTTAACCCCTTAATGACCACAGCACTTTTCCATTTTCTGTCCTTTTGGGACCAAGGCTATTTTTACATTTTTGCGGCGTTTGTGTTTCCACTTACTCATTTACTCTACCCACACATATTATATACTGTTTTTCTCGCCATTAAATAGACTTTCTAAAGATACCATTATTTTCATCATATCTTATAATTTACTATAAAAAATTTTATAAAATATGAGGAAAAAATGGAAAAAAACACACCTTTTCTAACTTTGACCCCCAAAATCTGTTACACATCTACAACCACCAAAAAACACCCATGCTAAATAGTTTCTAAATTTTGTCCTGAGCTTAGAAATACCCAATGTTAATATGTTCTTTGCTTTTTTTGCAAGTTATAGGGCCATAAATACAAGTAGCACTTTGCTATTTCCAAACCACTTTTTTTTACAAAATTAGCGCAAGTTACGTTGGGACACTGATATCTTTCAGGAATCCCTGAATATCCATTGACATGTATATATTTTTTTTTAGAAGACATCCCAAAGTATTGATCTAGGCCCATTTTGGTATATTTCATGCCACCATTTCACCGCCAAATGCGATCAAATAAAAAAAAATGTTCACTTTCTCACAAATTTTTTCACAAACTTTAGGTTTCTCACTGAAATTATTTACAAACATCTTATGCAATTATGAAATAAATGGTTGTAAATGCTTCTCTTGGATCCCCTTTGTTCATAAATAGCAGAGATATGTGGCTTTGGCTTTGCTTTTTGCTAATTAGAAGACTGGTAAATGCCACTGCGCACCACACGTGTATTATGCCCAGCAGTGAAGGGGTTAATTAGGGAGCATGTATGGAGCTTTTAGGGTTAATTTTAGCTTTAGTGTAGTGTAGTAGAGAACCCCAAGTATTGATCTAGGCCCATTTTGGTATATTTCATGCCACCATTTCACCGCCAAATGAGATCAAATAAAAAAAAACTTAAATTTTTTCACAATTTTAGGTTTCTCACTGAAATCCCCTTTGTTCAGAAATAGCAGACATATATGACTTTGGCATTGCTTTTTGGTAATTAGAAGGCCGCTAAATGCTGCTGGGAATCACACATGTATTATGGCTAGCAGTGAAGGGGTTAATTAGGTAGTTTGTAGGGAGCTTGCAGGGTTAATTTTATCTTTAGAGTAGAGATCAGCCTCCCACCTGACACATCACACCCCCTGATCCCTCCCAAACAGCTTCCTTCCCTCCCCCACCCCACCATTGTCCCCGCCATCTTAAGTACTGGCAGAAAGTCTGCCAGTACTAAAATAAAAGGTATTTTTTTTTTCTTTTCTATTTTTTTTGGGGGGCATATTTACATATGCTGCTTTGTAGAATCTCCCCATAGCCCCCAACCTCCCTGATCCCCCCCAAACAGCTCTCTAACCCTCCCCCTCTGCCTTACTGGGGGCCATCTTGGGTACTGGCAGCTGTCTGCCAGTACCCAGTTTGCAGAAAAAAAATGGTTTTATTTTTTTTTTTTCACCCGTTTTTTTTTCTGTAGTGTAGCTTCCCTCCCTCCACAGAGCACCCAACACCTACTGATGACCGTTATTTTTTACTTTACTTAACATTTTCTTAACATTTGCCTTATATTATTTTCTGTAGAGTAGCGGTTCCCACCGGCTCCCTCCCCGTGCACGCGCCCGCCCCTGCCTCCCCGTGCACGTGCGCGCGTCCGTGCGCGTGTCCGGGCATCCCCGCCCACGATCCCGCCCCCCTGGACATCATCTGGGCCATCGATGGCTGCCACCCGCCTCCCACACACGCTCCCACCCACCAACGATGGAAGCCATAGATATCCGGTGCAGAGAGGGCCACAGAGTGGCCCTCTCTGCATCGGATGGCTACTAAGGGTTATTGCAGGATGCCTCGATATCGAGGCATCACTGCAATAACCGGAAAGCAGCTGGAAGCGAGCAGGATCGCTTCCAGCTGCTTTCCACACCGAGGACGTGCAGGGTACGTCCTTGGTCGTTAAGGGTA
>NC_069503.1:380654047-380671547 GCF_027579735.1 Bombina bombina
TTCTAAGGGAAAAGTTGAATATAGAACACGTTGTACAATGAATCTTTTGAAATTTTCAGGGTCATGTACAATCTTTATCTTCTCTTCTATAGATATCCATAATAATAAATCTCAGAGCTTCTATCTTGTCACTTTTAATGTGAAATTATTAGTCATAAATGGGGGTCACACCTACATTTATAGCTTGGTTCTGCTTCTCATTTTTTGTGTTAATTCTTTTTTTTAATGTGTATGAGGCATAAGGTCAGATGTGAGTAAATGTCTGCTATCTACATCTAATGATTTCCTTTTTTTTTTACAATCATGTACTAATGCTGCTCAGTAATAGCCTATTGATGAAGAGACAGATGTACCAGCAGTCATTCCCTACACATTTGCATTAACAAATCATCACTTAATTGAGGCCAATTTAACAAGTTTATGCTACTTAAATAAAGTTGCTTCCCATAAAAGATGCCACAGTAAAACAATGCAATGTTATTAACTTGTCTTTAATGAGAGAGGATAGAGCAGAGGTACATTGTTACCTGTTAGTGCTTGTTAAAATTAACACATAGACTACTTGCAGCTAGTTGACTGACATTAGGGTTGCCAGGTGTCCAGTATTTAACTGGACAGTAGAGTATTTTAGCAGGCTGTCCATAAAATCTTCACAAAAATACTGGACACAAATATATTTGTTTAAGTCCCTGAGTGTTATCGAAATGTAACCCCCCCCCCATATGCCTTAATGGATTACAAATATAGAGCAGAAAGAAGTGAAGGGCAGTCAAGGGAGTCAGATCTCTACTGTTTAAAGGGACAGTCTAGTCAAAATGAAACTTTCATGATTCAGATAGGGCATGCAATTTGAAACAACTTTCCAATTTACTTTTATCATCAAATTTACTTGGTTCTTTTGGTATTCTTTTTTGAAAGCTAGACCTAGGTAGGCTTAAACTGATTTCTAAACTGTTGAAACCCGCCTTTTAACTCAGTGCATTTTGACAGTTTTTCACAGTTAGACAGTGCTAGTTCATGTGTCATATAGATAACATTGTGCTCATTCCTGTGGAGTTATTTAAGAGTCAGCACTGATTGGCTAAAATGCATGTCTGCCGAAAGCACTGAGATAAGGGGGCAGTCTGCAGAGGCTTAGATACAAGGTAATCACAGCTGTAATAAGTTAATTAACATCACAGTGTTGGTTATGCAAAAATGGGAAATGGGTAATAAAGGGATTATCTATCTTTTTAAACAATAACAATTTTCAAGTAGACTGCCCTGTTAAGGGACAGATTACAAGTGGAGTGCTAACAGTTATGCTCAATTGATAATGGGTTTATTGCAGGTGTTTGCGCTCGTTGGGTTTACCGTTCGCATTACAAGTTGAAAGTAATTGCGATCAACTTGATCTCAATCGCGATTTACAGTAGAATGATTACCGCATCCTCAGAGCTCTGGTTAACTGTTTTATGAAACAAAAAAGTGCCACAAAACACATCAAAAATACATTACAAAGTACAGTTACACTGCAGGATTCACTCTAATGACTTTACATCTGTAGTTATATTAAGAGGAGCACATAGCAAACAAATGTATATTTCATGCTAACTATAAATGTAATGCTGTATTGAAATTCTAATTTCCATTTGTAGTTTCACAAATTATTTCTGTATAGCTGACAACTATAACTAAATAATTGTAAAAATGCAAATGGAATATGAGTTAACTAAATATTATGCAAGGCACGGAGAACACGTGCAAAACAGAAAACCATTTCATGTCTTAAAGCATTTTATTATTGAACTATTGCTTGCATATAATGTGTGTGTGTGTGTATATATATTTAGAATAATTCTATACTCATTATGATTGATTAGTGATGTTTCACCGTATGATTAGTTGTCACATGGAGGGAGGAGTTTGAGTAAAGTATAACTGTGCACAGCTTGTTATTCACTGTTTGTCTTGGGAAGGGGTGAATGTCCGAAACATCACACATTTAAACAGTGTGATTAAACGCAGAGAGTGTAGATCATTTCTTTTTATATTGCTCTAATCTGCATCCTTGTCCTGTGGCTGGATGTCAGTGAGAGTGCGCTTTTCTTGCCATACTTTGAGTGCCTAGGGCGGCACAAAACCTAAATACGCCAATGAAAGAATATGTATGTTTTAAAGCTCTTAAGTAAAATGAGCCATGATATTTTCAATTATGCACTTTATATCGGGTCTACCAATTTTGATTACTTATAGGTGTGAGAGACACGCGACTTGATGGATATTTAAAAGGAGATTGGGCACCGACAAATCGTATCCTCTTGAGAAAGTTCAGACGAATCAGAATGAAACATGTAGAGGTATAGCTACGTCGGGCTTCCGCAGTTTATACGATACTGAAGCTAGTACTTTTAGTTCACTGCTATTAGACCAGTTCGAGATTGGTGCTTGTACCCGGGATAAACAGTTACAGCAAAGGACAGACGGTCAAGTTGCAAAGGATCCTCTCTTTATTTGGGAACGGTACCGGTAAACATTTTGAGATCTGCCTGCACTCGGGAGGTACCATAGAACTTGTTCTGATCAATATGCCTACTTTCAATTTTATCTAGTGAGTGTCTGTCTAACCATTGGAGCACAAATTAATAAATGTGTATGCTTTTAACGTGAATCAGAGAATGTGCTTCTCTTTCCGTTTTGATGTTTAGTGTTTATTAAAAGGGCAGTAAACTTACAAACTAATGTTATATAATTCTGCACCAAGTGTAGAATTATATAACATTAGCTTACCGACAGATGAATACATTACATTATTGGAAAGAAATTATAAGTAAAAACATAATTTATGCTTACCTGATAAATTTATTTCTCTTGTAATGTGTTCAGTCCACGGGTCATCCATTACTTATGGGATATATTCTCCTTCCCAACAGGAAGTTGCAAGAGGATCACCCAAGCAGAGCTGCTATATAGCTCCTCCCCTCACATGTCATATCCAGTCATTCGACCGAAACAAGACGAGAAAGGAGAAACTATAAGGTGCAGTGGTGACTGGAGTTATAATATAACATTTAGAACCTGCCTCAAAAGGACAGGGCGGGCCGTGGACTGAACACACTACAAGAGAAATACATTTATCAGGTAAGCATAAATTATGTTTTCTCTTGTTAAGTGTGTTCAGTCCACGGGTCATCCATTACTTATGGGATACCAATACCAAAGCTAAAGTACACGGATGATGGGAGGGACAAGGCAGGAACATTAAACAGAAGGAACCACTGCCTGTAGAACCTTTCTCCCAAAAACAGCCTCCGAAGAAGCAAAAGTGTCAAATTTGTAAAATTTGGAAAAAGTATGAAGTGAAGACCAAGTTGCAGCCTTGCAAATCTGTTCAACAAAGGCCTCATTCTTAAAGGCCCAAGTGGAAGCCACAGCTCTAGTGGAATGAGCTGTAATTCGTTCAGGAGGCTGCTGTCCAGCAGTCTCATAGGCTAAACGTATTATGCTACGAAGCCAAAAAGAAAGAGAGGTAGCCCAAGCCTTTTGACCTCTCCTCTGTCCAGAGTAAACGACAAACAGAGAAGAAGTTTGCCGAAAATCTTTAGTTGCCTGTAAGTAGAACTTCAGGGCACGGACCACGTCTAGATTATGCAAAAGACGTTCCTTCTTTGAAGAAGGATTAGGACATAATGATGGAACAACAATCTCTTGATTGATATTCCTGTTAGAAACAACCTTAGGTAAAAACCCAGGTTTAGTACGCAGGACTACCTTGTCTGAATGAAAAATCAGATAAGGAGAATCACAATGTAAGGCAGATAACTCAGAGACTCTTCGAGCCGAGGAAATAGCCATCAAAAACAGAACTTTCCAAGATAAAAGTTTAATATCAATGGAATGAAGGGGTTCAAACGGAACTCCCTGAAGAACTTTAAGAACCAAGTTTAAGCTCCAAGGAGGAGCAACAGTTTTAAACACAGGTTTAATTCTAGCCAAAGCCTGACAAAAGGCCTGGACGTCTGGATTCTCTGCCAGACGCTTGTGTAAAAGAATAGACAGAGCAGAAATCTGTCCCTTTAGTGAACTAGCGGATAAGCCCTTTTCTAAACCCTCTTGTAGAAAGGACAATATCCTAGGAATCCTAACCTTACTCCATGAGTAACTCTTGGATTCACACCAATATAAATATTTACGCCAAATCTTATGGTAAATTTTTCTGGTAACAGGTTTCCGAGCCTGTATTAATGTATCAATAACCGAATCCGAAAACCCACGCTTTGATAGAATCAAGCGTTCAATTTCCAAGCAGTCAGCCTCAGAGAAATTAGGTTTTGATGGTTGAAAGGACCCTGAATTAGAAGGTCCTGCCTCAGGGGTAGAGAACATGGTGGACAGGACGACATGTCCACTAGGTCTGCATACCAGGTCCTGCGTGGCCACGCAGGCGCTATCAGAATCACCGATGCTCTCTCCTGTTTGATCCTGGCAATCAGTCGAGGTAGCAACGGAAAAGGTGGAAACACATAAGCTATGTTGAAAACCCAAGGGGCTGCTAGTGCATCTACCAGCACCGCACCCGGGTCCCTGGACCTGGATCCGTAACAAGGAAGCTTGGCGTTCTGGCGAGATGCCATGAGATCCAGATCCGGTTTGCCCCAACAACGAATCAGTTGAGCAAATACCTCCGGGTGAAGTTCCCACTCCCCCGGATGAAAAGTCTGGCGACTTAGAAAATCCGCCTCCCAGTTCTCCACGCCTGGGATGTAGATCGCTGACAGATGGCAAGAGTGAGACTCTGCCCAGCGAATTATCTTCGAGACTTCCAACATCGCTAGGGAACTCCTGGTTCCCCCTTGATGATTGATGTAAGCCACAGTCGTGATATTGTCCGACTGAAATCTGATGAACCTCAGTGTTGCTAACTGAGGCCAAGCTAGAAGAGCATTGAATATTGCTCTTAATTCTAGAATGTTTATTGGGAGGAGTTTCTCCTCCTGAGTCCACGATCCCTGAGCCTTCAGGGAGTTCCAGACTGCTCCCCAGCCTAGTAGGCTGGCATCTGTTGTTACAATCGTCCAATCTGGCCTGCGAAAGGTCATTCCTTTGGACAGATGAACCCGTGACAACCACCAGAGAAGAGAATCTCTGGTCTCCTGGTCCAGATTTAGCAAAGGGGACAGATCTGAGTAATCCCCGTTCCATTGACTTAGCATGCATAGTTGCAGCGGTCTGAGATGTAGGCGCGCAAATGGCACTATGTCCATTGCCGCGACCATTAAGCCGATTACTTCCATGCACTGAGCTACTGATGGGCTTGGAATGGAGTGAAGGACACGGCAAGCATTGAGAATCTTTGATAACCTGGACTCTGTCAGGTAAATCTTCATCTCTACAGAATCTATAAGACTCCCTAGAAAAGGAACCCTTGTGAGTGGTAACAGAGAACTCTTTTCCACGTTCACTTTCCACCCATGCGACCTCAGAAATGCTAGAACTATCTCTGTATGAGACTTTGCATTTTGAAAACTTGATGCTTGTATCAGAATGTCGTCTAGGTACGGAGCCACCGCTATGCCTCGCGGTCTTAGTACCGCCAGAAGTGAGCCCAGAACCTTTGTAAAAATTCTCAGGGCCGTAGCTAACCCGAAGGGAAGAGCTACAAACTGGTAATGCCTGTCTAGAAAGGCAAACCTTAGGTACCGATAATGATCCTTGTGAATCGGTATGTGAAGGTAGGCATCCTTTAAGTCCACTGTGGTCATATATTGACCCTCTTGGATCATGGGTAGGATGGTCTGAATGGTTTCCATCTTGAACGATGGAACTCTTTTGTTTAAGATCTTTTGTTTAAGATTTTTAAGTCTAAGATTGGTCTGAAGGTTCCCTCTTTTTTGGGAACCACAAACAGATTTGATTAAAACCCTTGCCCTTGTTCCGTTCGCGGAACTGGGTGGATCACTCCCATCACTAAGAGGTCTTGTACACATTGTAGAAATGCCTCGACAGATGAAACCTCCCTTGTGGAGAAGTTTTGAAATCCAGAAGGTATCCCTGAGATATAATCTCCAACGTCCAGGGATCCTGTACATCTCTTGCCCAGGCCTGGGCGAAGAGAGAAAGTCTGCCCCCCACTAGATCCGTCTCCGGAAAGGGGGCCCTGTCTTCATGCTGTCTTAGGGGCGGAAGTAGGCTTTCTGGCCTGCTTGCCCTTGTTCCATGACTGGTTGCCTTTCCAACCCTGTCTGTAACGAGCAGTAGTTCCTTCCTGTTTTGGAGCGAAGGAAGTTGATGCTGCTCCTGCCTTGAAATTACGAAAGGCACGAAAATTAGACTGTTTGGCCTTTGATTTGGCCCTGTCCTGAGGAAGGGTGTGGCCCTTACCTCCAGTAATGTCAGCAATAATTTCCTTCAAGCCGGGCCCGAATAAGGTCTGCCCTTTTAAAGGAATGTTCAGAAGTTTAGATTTAGAAGATACATCTGCTGACCAGGATTTAAGCCATAGCGCTCTGCGCGCCTGTATGGCGAATCCGGAATTCTTAGCCGTAAGTTTGGTTAAATGCACTACGGCATCCAAAACAAACGCATTAGCCAGCTTAAGGGTTCTAATCTTGCTCAAAGACTCATCCAATGGTGTTGTGCGAATCGCCTCTTCCAGAGACTCAAACCAGAATGCCGCTGCAGCAGTGACAGGCGCAATGCATGCAAGAGGCTGTAATATAAAACCTTGTTGAACAAACATTTTCTTAAGGTAACCCTCTAATTTTTTATCCATTGGATCTGAGAAAGCACAGCTATCCTCCACCGGGATAATGGTACGCTTGGCTAAAGTAGAAACTGCTCCCTCCACCTTAGGGACCGTCTGCCATAAGTTTCGTGTGGTGGCGTCTATAGGGAACATTTTTCTAAATATCGGAGGAGGGGAAAAGGGCACACCGGGTCTATCCCACTCCTTGCTAATAATCTCTGTAAGCCTCTTTGGTATAGGAAAAACGTCAGTACACACCGGTACCGCATAGTATTTATCCAGCCTACATAATTTCTCTGGGATTGCCACCGTGTCACAATCATTCAGAGCCGCTAACACCTCCCCTAGCAACACACGGAGGTTCTCAAGCTTAAATTTAAAATTTGAAATTTCTGAATCCGGTCTCCCTGAATCAGAACCGTCACCCACAGAATGAAGCTCTCCGTCCTCATGTTCTGCAAATTGTGACGCAGTATCAGACATGGCTCTCGTGTCATCGGCGCGCTCTGTCCTTAACCCAGAGCTGTCGCGTTTGCCTCTTAACTCGGGCATATTGTATAATACTTCTTTCATAACATTAGCCATATCATGTAAAGTGATTTGTAAGGGCCTTGATGTACTTGGCGCCTCAATCTCACGCACCTCCCGAGCGGGAGGCAAAGGTACTGACACGTGAGGAGAGTTAGACGGCATAACTTCCCCCTCGTTGTCTGGTGATAATTTCTTTATCGGTACAGATAGACTTTTATTCAAAGTAATATCAATACAATTGGTACACATATTTCTATTGGGCTCCACATCGGCTTTTAAACATAATGAACAAGCAGATTCCTCTGTATCAGACATGTTTAAACAGACTAGCAATGAAGCTAGCAAGCTTGGAAATTACTTTCAATAAGTTTACAAGCAATATAAAAAACGCTGCAGCGCTTTTAAAAACACAGTTGAATAACAAAGAACTAATTCAGTTATAGTCAACAATTCTTTAAATGTATTAATTAGCAGAGGATTGCACCCATTAGCAAAAGGATGATTAACCCCCCCAGTACCCAAAAACGGATATCAAATTAAGATTTAACGCTTTTATCACAGTCAAACACACTGTCACAGGTCTGCTGTGACTGATTACCTCCCTCAAAAACGATTTTTGAAGACCCCTGAGCTCTCTAGAGACGTCCTGGATCAAGGAGGAAGAAGCAGGAAGACTGTGCTAGAATTTTAACTGCGCAACAAGGCGCTAAAAAAGGCCCCTCCCACTTCAGTGGGAGACCTGATATAACAGTTTCTATGCAGAAATATACGTTAGCCATGTGGAAAAAAATCATGCCCAAAAGGATTTATCACCAAAGTACCTCACAAAACGAATAACATGCCAGTAAACGTTTTAAAAACAAACTTTTTTCAGTGTCATGCAAGGTTATCACTAAGCCTGCTACCAGTCGCTTCCACTGCAGATAAGGCTTAAGCATTATTTCAGTATTAACAGTATTTTCTCAGTCAAATTCTAGTCCCTAGAAAATAACTCTACTGTGCATACATTTATCAGCCTGATACCAGTCACTACTACTGCATTTAAGGCTGTACTTACATCATGCGGGTAACAGCAGTATTTTCTTAGTCAATTCCATTCCCAGAAAATATTGTACTGCACATACCTCATTTGCGGGGGACCCCGCATGCTATTCCCATTTTCTGAAGTTACCCCACTCCTCAGAATGTCGAGAACAGCCAGTGGATCTTAGTTACGTCTGCTAAGATCATAGAAAACGCAGGCAGTTTCTTCTTCCAATTACTGCCTGAGATAGAAAAACAGCACACTCCGGTGCCATTTAAAATAACAAACTTTTGATTGAAGAATAATTAAGTAAAAACTCCAACACCTCTCGCGACCTCCTTCTTTGTTGAGGGTTGCAAGAGAATGACTGGATATGACATGTGAGGGGAGGAGCTATATAGCAGCTCTGCTTGGGTGATCCTCTTGCAACTTCCTGTTGGGAAGGAGAATATATCCCATAAGTAATGGATGACCCGTGGACTGAACACACTTAACAAGAGAAAGCTCCTTTTACCAGAACACCACTCTTTGCTCTACTGAGCGGGTCTGGTTTTTCCACAGTGCATCCGGCAACACTGTCTAGTCACAGTGTGCCCGGTCGCGCCATTAAAATGAATGTAGCTCGCTCCTGCTACTAGACCAAAGCGGGAGCGAGGTACATTCATTTTTATGGCGCGACCAGGCACACTCTGACTAGACAGTGTTGCCGGATGCGCTGTGGAAAAACCAGACCCGCTCAGTAGAACAAAGAGTGGTGTTCTGGTTAAAGGAGCTTTTACATATAATTTATTTGCAATAATACTCTCCATGTTAAAAGCACAAAGAGCGGTGTTCTGGTAAAAGGAGCTTTTACATATACTGTAATTTCTTTGCAATAAGTTAATGTATAAAGCTGCCGGTAAGCTAATGTTATATAATTCTGCACTATGTGCAGAATTATACAACATTAGTTTGTAAGTTTACTGCCCCTTTAAAGGGACAAATACAAAGGAAGCTGCCACATTCAATTGCTGAATAATTGGGTTAATAATTAAAAATACAATGTTACACATGGAGGTAACAGAGATACAACCATCTACCATGTTACCTCCATGTGTAACGTTGTATTTTTAATTATTAATCCAATTATTCAGCAATTGAGTGCGGCAGCTTCCTTTGTATTTGTACCTTTAAAGGGGCAGTAAACTTACAAACTAATGTTATATAATTCTGCACATAGTGCAGAATTATATAACATTAGCTTACCGGCAGCTTTATACATTAACTTATTGCAAAGAAATTACAGTATATGTAAAAGCTCCTTTTACCAGAACACCGCTCTTTGTGCTTTTAACATGGAGAGTACTCTGTTCTTCTACCTGCACCCGGCCATAGTGTGTATCTGTGTAAGGGCTTTTCTATCACTAACGGCTTGCAGTCACAGATTTTTTGGTATTGCTTGTCATTGGAGTTTATTAAAGGGACAGTCTAGTCAAAATTAAACTTTCATGATTCAGATAGGGCATAGCATTTTAAACAACTTTCCAATGTACTTTTATCGTCACATTTGCTTTGCTCTCTTGGTATTCTTTGTTGAAAGTTAAACCTAGGTAGGTTCATATGCTGATTTCTAAGCCCTTGAAGGCCCCCTCTTATCTCAGTGCATTTTTACAGTTTTCAATTGCTAGATGGCACTAGTTCATGCGTGGCATATATATAACATTGTGCTCACACTGGAAGGTATTTATGATTGGCTAAAATGCAAGTCTGTTAAAAGAACTGAAATAAGGGGGCAGTCTGCTGAGGCTTAGATACAAGGTAATCATAGAGATAAAAAGTATATTAATATAACCGTGTTGGTAATGCAAAACTGGGGAATGGGCAATAAAGGGATTTTCTTTTTAAACAATAACAACTCTGGAGTAGGCAGACTGAGTACTGCTAATGATCAAGGGGATTCTGAAGCTGTTATTGAAATACTCTATCAGTAACTTTCTGTTATTTATTATCTGTACTTTTCATGGAATTCACCCTTTCTCCTTAGAAGTATATGTTATAAGATACTGTCCCCTTGCTGATTGAGGGCTAGATTACAAGTGAAGCGCTAATTAATTTCGTGCCCTTAAACGGGCAAATTTGCCCGTTTACAGGCGCATAACAAATAACCAGCCATTACAAGAGGTACATTTTCAAAATATCCCCCAATTGCCCCCAAAATAAGACATATTGTAGGTTTCTATAAAAAATAAATAAAGTAGCATTTAAAAAAATAAATAAAAGCATACTGCACAAAGCAGTTTTTAGGGGTTAAAGTTGGTGGGTGTGGGGTGTTAGAAAAAAAACTGCCACTGAAAAGTGCCTTTACATTGCGGTCTATGTGAAACTGTGAGTTCCCTGTAAATATATATGTATATGCTTATATACATACATATTTATGTGTTAATATGTGTGTGTGTATATATATATATATATATATATATATATATATATATATATATATATACTGTATATATTAAGTTGGGACATTTTTACACTTTTATTCACACTTTACGTATATGATGAAGCATATATTTTCTTTTGTGTTTTACAGAAATGGTTAGGAAATAGTCCAAATCGGAGAACTAGCAAGTGATGTTTTTTCCCGACAGTCAGTCAGTTCTCAGAATAACAAAAGCACTAACATGCCGTGGAAGCTCCACCTCTCTTATTTTTGCTAATAGAGCAAATGAATGAAAGATTAAGTATTGATACACTTGGGCAGTGATGACTAACCAGTTGGCACATCAGATGTTTTGGAACTACATTTCCCATGATGCTTAGGCACTCTACAGTCTAGTTGACCATCATGGGAAATGTAATCCAAAATATGTGGGGTACCAAGGTTATGAAGAAAACAGAAATGTTCCAGCTGGTGCAAAAAAACAGAATTTATGTTTACCTGATAAATTTCTTTCTCCAACGGTGTGTCCGGTCCACGGCGTCATCCTTACTTGTGGGATATTCTCTTCCCCAACAGGAAATGGCAAAGAGCCCAGCAAAGCTGGTCACATGATCCCTCCTAGGCTCCGCCTACCCCAGTCATTCGACCGACGTTAAGGAGGAATAATAGCATAGGAGAAACCATATGGTACCGTGGTGACTGTAGTTAAAGAAAATAAATTATCAGACCTGATTAAAAAACCAGGGCGGGCCGTGGACCGGACACACCGTTGGAGAAAGAAATTTATCAGGTAAACATAAATTCTGTTTTCTCCAACATAGGTGTGTCCGGTCCACGGCGTCATCCTTACTTGTGGGAACCAATACCAAAGCTTTAGGACACGGATGAAGGGAGGGAGCAAATCAGGTCACCTAAATGGAAGGCACCACGGCTTGCAAAACCTTTCTCCCAAAAATAGCCTCAGAAGAAGCAAAAGTATCAAACTTGTAAAATTTGGTAAAAGTGTGCAGTGAAGACCAAGTCGCTGCCCTACATATCTGATCAACAGAAGCCTCGTTCTTGAAGGCCCATGTGGAAGCCACAGCCCTAGTGGAATGAGCTGTGATTCTTTCGGGAGGCTGCCGTCCGGCAGTCTCGTAAGCCAATCTGATGATGCTTTTAATCCAAAAAGAGAGAGAGGTAGAAGTTGCTTTTTGACCTCTCCTTTTACCTGAATAAACAACAAACAAGGAAGATGTTTGTCTAAAATCCTTTGTAGCATCTAAATAGAATTTTAGAGCGCGAACAACATCCAAATTGTGCAACAAGCGTTCCTTCTTTGAAACTGGTTTCGGACACAGAGAAGGTACGATAATCTCCTGGTTAATGTTTTTGTTAGAAACAACTTTTGGAAGAAAACCAGGTTTAGTACGTAAAACCACCTTATCTGCATGGAACACCAGATAAGGAGGAGAACACTGCAGAGCAGATAATTCTGAAACTCTTCTAGCAGAAGAAATTGCAACTAAAAACAAAACTTTCCAAGATAATAACTTAATATCAACGGAATGTAAGGGTTCAAACGGAACCCCCTGAAGAACTGAAAGAACTAAATTGAGACTCCAAGGAGGAGTCAAAGGTTTGTAAACAGGCTTGATTCTAACCAGAGCCTGAACAAAGGCTTGAACATCTGGCACAGCTGCCAGTTTTTTGTGAAGTAACACCGACAAGGCAGAAATCTGTCCCTTCAGGGAACTTGCCGATAATCCTTTTTCCAATCCTTCTTGAAGGAAGGATAGAATCCTAGGAATCTTAACCTTGTCCCAAGGGAATCCTTTAGATTCACACCAACAGATATATTTTTTCCAAATTTTGTGGTAAATCTTTCTAGTAACAGGCTTTCTGGCCTGAACAAGAGTATCGATAACAGAATCTGAGAAACCTCGCTTCGATAAAATCAAGCGTTCAATCTCCAAGCAGTCAGCTGGAGTGAAACCAGATTCGGATGTTCGAACGGACCCTGAACAAGAAGGTCTCGTCTCAAAGGTAGCTTCCAAGGTGGAGCCGATGACATATTCACCAGATCTGCATACCAAGTCCTGCGTGGCCACGCAGGAGCTATCAAGATCACCGACGCCCTCTCCTGATTGATCCTGGCTACCAGCCTGGGGATGAGAGGAAACGGCGGGAACACATAAGCTAGTTTGAAGGTCCAAGGTGCTACTAGTGCATCCACTAGAGCCGCCTTGGGATCCCTGGATCTGGACCCGTAGCAAGGAACTTTGAAGTTCTGACGAGAGGCCATCAGATCCATGTCTGGAATGCCCCATAGTTGAGTGACTTGGGCAAAGATTTCCGGATGGAGTTCCCACTCCCCCGGATGCAATGTCTGACGACTCAGAAAATCCGCTTCCCAATTTTCCACTCCCGGGATGTGGATAGCAGACAGGTGGCAGGAGTGAGACTCCGCCCATAGAATAATCTTGGTCACTTCTTCCATCGCTAGGGAACTCCTTGTTCCCCCCTGATGGTTGATGTACGCAACAGTCGTCATGTTGTCTGATTGAAACCGTAGGAACTTGGTCCTCGCTAGCTGAGGCCAAGCCTTGAGAGCATTGAATATCGCTCTCAGTTCCAGAATATTTATCGGTAGAAGAGATTCTTCCCGAGACCAAAGACCCTGAGCTTTCAGGGATCCCCAGACCGCGCCCCAGCCCATCAGACTGGCGTCGGTCGTGACAATGACCCACTCTGGTCTGCGGAATGTCATCCCTCGTGACAGGTTGTCCAGGGACAGCCACCAACGGAGTGAGTCTCTGGTCCTCTGATTTACTTGTATCTTTGGAGACAAGTCTGTATAGTCCCCATTCCACTGACTGAGCATGCACAGTTGTAATGGTCTTAGATGAATGCGCGCAAAAGGAACTATGTCCATTGCCGCTACCATCAACCCGATCACTTCCATGCACTGAGCTACGGAAGGAAGAGGAACGGAATGAAGTATCCGACAAGAGTCCAGAAGTTTTGTCTTTCTGGCCTCTGTTAGAAAAATCCTCATTTCTGAGGAGTCTATAATTGTTCCCAAGAAGGGAACCCTTGTTGACGGGGATAGAGAACTCTTTTCCACGTTCACTTTCCAGCCGTGAGATCTGAGAAAGGCCAGGACGATGTCCGTGTGAGCCTTTGCTCGAGGGAGGGACGACGCTTGAATCAGAATGTCGTCCAGGTAAGGTACTACTGCAATGCCCCTTGGTCTTAGTACCGCTAGAAGGGACCCTAGTACCTTTGTGAAAATCCTTGGAGCAGTGGCTAATCCGAAAGGAAGCGCCACAAACTGGTAATGTTTGTCCAGGAATGCAAACCTTAGGAACCGATGATGTTCCTTGTGGATAGGAATATGTAGATACGCATCCTTTAAATCCACCGTGGTCATGAATTGACCTTCCTGGATGGAAGGAAGGATAGTTCGAATGGTTTCCATCTTGAACGATGGGACCTTGAGAAATTTGTTTAAGATCTTGAGATCTAAGATTGGTCTGAACGTTCCCTCTTTTTTGGGAACTATGAACAGATTGGAGTAGAACCCCATCCCTTGTTCTCTTAATGGAACAGGATGAATCACTCCCATTTTTAACAGGTCTTCTACACAATGTAAGAACGCCTGTCTTTTTATGTGGTCTGAAGACAACTGAGACCTGTGGAACCTCCCCCTTGGGGGAAGTCCCTTGAATTCCAGAAGATAACCCTGGGAGACTATTTCTAGCGCCCAAGGATCCAGAACATCTCTTGCCCAAGCCTGAGCGAAGAGAGAGAGTCTGCCCCCCACCAGATCCGGTCCCGGATCGGGGGCCAATATTTCATGCTGTCTTGGTAGCAGTGACAGGTTTCTTGGCCTGCTTTCCCTTGTTCCAGCCTTGCATTGGTCTCCAAGCTGGCTTGGCTTGAGAAGTATTACCCTCTTGCTTAGAGGACGTAGCACTTTGGGCTGGTCCGTTTTTACGAAAGGGACGAAAATTAGGTCTATTTTTTGCCTTGAAAGGCCTATCCTGAGGAAGGGCGTGGCCCTTACCCCCAGTGATATCAGAGATAATCTCTTTCAAGTCAGGGCCAAACAGCGTTTTCCCCTTGAAAGGAATGTTTAGTAACTTGTTCTTGGAAGACGCATCAGCCGACCAAGATTTCAACCAAAGCGCTCTGCGCGCCACAATAGCAAACCCAGAATTCTTAGCCGCTAACCTAGCCACTTGCAAAGTGGCGTCTAGAGTGAAAGAATTAGCCAATTTGAGAGCATTGATTCTGTCCATAATCTCCTCATAAGGAGGAGAATCACTATCGAGCACCTTAATCAGTTCATCAAACCAGAAATATGCAGCTGTAGTGACAGGGACAATGCATGAAATGGGTTGTAGAAGGTAACCCTGCTGAACAAACATCTTTTTAAGCAAACCTTCTAATTTTTTATCCATAGGATCTTTGAAAGCACAACTATCCTCTATGGGTATAGTGGTGCGTTTGTTTAAAGTAGAAACCGCTCCCTCGACCTTGGGGACTGACTGCCATAAGTCCTTTCTGGGGTCGACCATAGGAAACAATTTTTTAAATATGGGGGGAGGGACGAAAGGAATACCGGGCCTTTCCCATTCTTTATTAACAATGTCCGCCACCCGCTTGGGTATAGGAAAAGCTTCTGGGAGCCCCGGCACCTCTAGGAACTTGTCCATTTTACATAGTTTCTCTGGAATGACCAACTTTTCACAATCATCCAGAGTGGATAATACCTCCTTAAGCAAAATGCGGAGATGTTCCAACTTAAATTTAAATGTAATCACATCAGATTCAGCCTGATGAGAAATGTTCCCTGAATCAGTAATTTCTCCCTCAGACAAAACCTCCCTGGCCCCCTCAAATTGGATTAGGGGCCCTTCAGAGATATTAATATCAGCGTCGTCATGCTCTTCAGTAACTAAAACAGAGCAGCCACGCTTACGCTGACAAGGGTTCATTTTGGCTAAAATGTTTTTGACAGAATTATCCATTACAGCCGTTAATTGTTGCATAGTAAGGAGTATTGGCGCGCTAGATGTACTAGGGGCCTCCTGAGTGGGCAAGACTCGTGTAGACGAAGGAGGGAATGATGCAGTACCATGCTTACTCCCCTCACTTGAGGAATCATCTTGGGCATCATTGTCATTATCACATAAATCACATTTATTTAAATGAATAGGAATTCTGGCTTCCCCACATTCAGAACACAGTCTATCTGGTAGTTCAGACATGTTAAACAGGCATAAACTTGATAAGAAAGTACAAAAAACGTTTTAAAACAAAACCGTTACTGTCACTTTAAATTTTAAACTGAACACACTTTGTTACTGCAATTGCGAAAAAACATGAAGGAATTGTTCAAAAATCACCAAATTTTCACCACAGTGTCTTAAAGCCTTAAAAATATTGCACACCAAATTTGGAAGCTTTAACCCTTAAAATAACGGAACCGGAGCCGTTATAAGCTTTAACCCCTTTACAGTCCCTGGTATCTGCTTTGCTGAGACCCAACCAAGCCCAAAGGGGAATACGATACCAAATGACGCCTTCAGAAAGTCTTTTCTAAGTATCAGAGCTCCTCTCACATGCGACTGCATGCCATGCCTCTCAAAAACAAGTGCGCCACACCGGCGCGAAAATGAGACTCTGCTTATGCTTTGGGAAAGCCCCTAAGAAATAAGGTGTCTAATACAGTGCCTGCCGATATTATTATATCAAAATACCCAGATAAAATGATTCCTCAAGGCTAAATATGTGCTAATAATGAATCGATTTAGCCCAGAAAAGTCTACAGTCTAAATAAGCCCTTGTAAAGCCCTTATTTACGATCGTAATAAATATGGCTTACCGGATCCCATAGGGAAAATGACAGCTTCCAGCATTACATCGTCTTGTTAGAATGTGTCATACCTCAAGCAGCAAGAGACTGCACACTGTTCCCCCAACTGAAGTTAATTGCTCTCAACAGTCCTGTGTGGAACAGCCATGGATTTTAGTTACGGTTGCTAAAATCATTTTCCTCATACAAACAGAAATCTTCATCTCTTTTCTGTTTCTGAGTAAATAGTACATACCAGCACTATTTCAAAATAACAAACTCTTGATTGAATAATAAAAAACTACAGTTAAACACTAAAAAACTCTAAGCCATCTCCGTGGAGATGTTGCCTGTACAACGGCAAAGAGAATGACTGGGGTAGGCGGAGCCTAGGAGGGATCATGTGACCAGCTTTGCTGGGCTCTTTGCCATTTCCTGTTGGGGAAGAGAATATCCCACAAGTAAGGATGACGCCGTGGACCGGACACACCTATGTTGGAGAAAGACCTTTTATTGTGCAAACAGGGATAAGATATAGCAACGTTTCAGGCCCACAATTGGCCCTTTCTCAAGCTTGACCATAGATAAGTGAACAAACATTTAAATAGCCATAATGGCGCCAAATATTGTGATTAAAAGTGATACACTGTTGCCCTCTAGTGAAGAGCAACAAATATAACATACAAATATGTATTAAAGTGCATTTTGGGAAAAATTAAGAAAAAGATGCAGAGTACAATAACTGGCCAAAAACGAAAGGGATGTTACCCATGTCTATATTGCTTCAACTGCAATTCTATGATTAAGGGTGACACTTTTTGTCACCCCTACACGGGTAAGAAGTATTCTATCAATGAATATTTGACTTGTAGGTCTGAGTATATTATTTACGCAATTAAATGTCCATACTCCTTGATGTATATTGGTCAATCGACCAGGGAGGCAAGAGAAAGAATCTCG